>NC_086445.1:685400910-685510910 GCF_028390025.1 Pseudophryne corroboree
TTTTGCAGAAGCAGCTGGAGAGATTGAAGGAAGAGCTAAAACGGAGCGATTCCGCTAGGCATGTGGGACTTGTGGATGGAGCCCTTCATTCGCTTAACCAGGATTCACGGGTGGTAAATCTGTTGAAATCAGAGCACTACATTTTGGCCACCGTGCTCGATCCTAGGTTTAAAGCCTACGTTGTATCTCTCTTTCCGGCAGACACAAGTCTGCAGATGTTCAAAGATGTGCTGGTGAGACAATTGTCAAGTCAAGCGGAACATGACCCGCCAACAGCTCCTCCTTTACATTCTATTAACACTTTTCACTTTAACACTATTTCTCTATTTTAATTACATTTCATGTTTGTATCACCCTCTCTATAGCTTCGGCTTCCTAAATACTAATTTATTAACACTATAGTTTTTTCACTGGTATGCTACGCTGGGCTTTCTGGCTTATGCTGGTGTTTTGGGGTGCCACACCCTGCACCTAGATATAGCGCTAGGAACCCCAAATATACAGAGACGCCTTGATGCGGCTTTGGGGCTTAACCACACATTTGCGCAAATATGTGTAACGAAGATCTCTGAATTCTATTATTATGTGGGATTTACATCTAGTTACTGTTATCATTCAGGGTGCTGGGGGAAACCAAATGCTTTTTTTTTCTAGCTTAGAAATACCCCTACCTTTCGAGCACCTGAATGATATAACTAAGCTAATTGAGCATCTACCAATATATATGTCTGTTGTGAGAGGCAGAGAGGTTCCTGCATTAGGAGGAGGTGCAGGCCCTGACATGCCACATGGAGCATTATGGAGTTGCTCCAAGGTAGGTAGCTCTTAGCTTAGACATATTGTAGTAAGGAGCCATTATCATGTGGCTCCTTGCTGGTTAATATTAGACCCAGATTGGGGTAATGGAGGTGTGAGGTGTGGTGCCTCTGGACTGGCTGAGCTGGATGGCTTTAGTGTGGCATACCTTTACATTCTATTAACACTTTTCACTTATTAATTTTTAACACTATTTCTCTATTTTAATTACATTTCATGTTCGTATCACCCTCTCTATAGCTTCGGCTTCCTAAATACTAATTTATTAACACTATAGTTTTTTCACTAGTATGCTACGCTGGGCTTTCTGGCTTATGATGTTGTTTTAGGGTGCCACACCCTGCACCTAGATATGGCGCTAGGGACCCCAAATATACAGAGACGCCTTGATGCGGCTTTGGGGCATAATCACACATTTGCACAAATATGTGTAACGAAGATCTCTGAATTCTATTATTATGTGGGATTTACATCTAGTTACTGTTATCATTCAGGATGCTGGGGGAAACCAAAGGTTTTTTATTTCTTGCTCAGAAATACCCCTCCCTTTCGAGCACCTGAATGATATAACTAAGCTAATTGAGCATCTACCAATTAGTGATGAGCGGGTTCGGTTCCTCGGAAACCGAACCCCTCCGAAAAAAAAACCCCAAGCCTGACTCAGATCCGAGCTGGAGTGGTGAAGTGCGTTAGGGTTCGGTTCTCTGAGAACCGAACCCGCTCATCTCATATATATATATATATATGTGTGTGTGTGTTATAATTAGTGATGAGCGGGTTCGGTTCCTCGGAAACCGAAC
Organism: Pseudophryne corroboree; assembly: GCF_028390025.1. Classification (NCBI taxonomy): domain Eukaryota; kingdom Metazoa; phylum Chordata; class Amphibia; order Anura; family Myobatrachidae; genus Pseudophryne; species Pseudophryne corroboree. The sequence goes on from NC_086445.1 coordinate 685,402,527, forward strand.
CCCCCCGAACTTCACCCATTTTACACGGGTCCGAGGCACTCGGATTCTCCCGTATGGCTCGGTTAACCCGAGCGCGCCCGAACGTCATCATCCCGCTGTCGGATTTTCGCGAGATTCGGATTCTATATAAGCAGCCGCGCGTCGCCGCCATTTTCACTCATGCATTGGAAATGTTAGGGAGAGGACGTGGCTGGCGTCCTCTCCGTTTATTCATTGTTGATGCAAATATTTGTGCTTGCTTATATCTTAATTGTGGGGACTGGGGAGCAGCTGTATATTAATATAGGAGGAGTACAATGCAGAGTTTTGCTGATCAGTGACCACCAGTTTTATCCGTTCTCTGCCTGAAAAAAACGCTCCTTATCTGTGCTCAGTGTGCTGCATATATCTGTGCTCACACTGCTTAATTGTGGGGACTGGGGAGCAGCTGTATTATATAGGAGGAGTACAGTGCAGAGTTTTGCTGACAGTGACCACCAGTATACGTTTTCTGCCTGAAAAACACTCCATATCTGTGCTCAGTGTGCTGCATATATCTGTGCTCACACTGCTTTATTGTGGGGACTGGGGACCACCAATATAATATTATATAGGAGGAGTACAGTGCAGAGTTTTGCTGACCAGTGACCACCAGTATACGTTGTCTGCCTGAAAAACACTCCATATCTGTGCTGCATTGTGTAGTATATGTAGGAGTACAGTGCATAATTTTGCTGACCACCAGTATATAATATATAGGAGTACGGTACAGAAGGCCACTGCTGTACCTACCTCTGTGTCGTCAAGTATACTATCCATCCATACCTGTGGTGCATTTAAGTTTTGCACAGTTTGCTGACCACCAGTATATAATATATAGCATTACGGTACAGTAGGCCACTGCTGTACCTACCTCTGTGGCGTCAAGTATACTATCCATCCATACCTGTGGTGCATTTCAGTTTTGCACAGTTTGCTGACCACCAGTATATAATATATAGCATTACGGTACAGTAGGCCACTGCTGTACCTACCTCTGTGTCGTCAAGTATACTATCCATCTAGATTCTATACCTGTGGTGCATTTCAGTTGTGCAGTTTGCTGACACAGTGACCACCAGTATATATAGCAGTATGGTACGGAAGGCCACTGCTGTACCAACCTCTGTGTTGTCAAGTATACTATCCATCTACATTCTATACCTGTGGTGCATTTTAGTTTTGCAGTTTGCTGACACAGTGACCACCAGTATATATAGCAGTACGGTACGGAAGGCCACTGCTGTACCTACCTCTGTGTCGTCAAGTATACTATCCATCCATACCTGTGGTGCATTTAAGTTTTGCAGTTTGCTGACCACCAGTATACAATATATAGCATTACGGTACAGTAGGCCACTGCTGTACCTACCTCTGTGTCATCAAGTATACTATCCATCCTTACCTGTGGTGCATTTCAGTTTGGCACAGTTTGCTGACCACCAGTATATAATATATAGCATTACGGTACAGTAGGCCACTGCTGTACCTACCTCTGTGTCGTCAAGTATACTATCCATCTAGATTCTATACCTGTGGTGCATTTCAGTTGTGCAGTTTGCGGACACAGTGACCACCAGTATATATAGCAGTACGGTACGGAAGGCCACTGCTGTACCTACCTCTGTGTCGTCAAGTATACTATCCATCTAGATTCTATACCTGTGGTGCATTTCAGTTGTGCAGTTTGCTGACACAGTGACCACCAGTATATATAGCAATACGGTACGGTAGGCCACTGCTGTACCTACCTCTGTGTCGTCAAGTATACTATCCATCTAGATTCTATACCTGTGGTGCATTTCAGTTGTGCAGTTTGCTGACACAGTGACCACCAGTATATATAGCAGTACGGTACGGAAGGCCACTGCTGTACCTACCTCTGTGTCGTCAAGTATACTATCCATCTAGATTCTATACCTGTGGTGCATTTCAGTTGTGCAGTTTGCTGACACAGTGACCACCAGTATATATAGCAGTACGGTACGGAAGGCCACTGCTGTACCTACCTCTGTGTCGTCAAGTATACTATCCATCTACATTCTATACCTGTGGTGCATTTTAGTTTTGCAGTTTGCTGACACAGTGACCACCAGTATATATAGCAGTACGGTACGGAAGGCCACTGCTGTACCTACCTCTGTGTCGTCAAGTATACTATCCATCTACATTCTACACCTGTGGTGCATTTCAGTTGTGCGCAGTATATATAGTAGTAGGCCATAGCTATTGATACTGGCATATAATTCCACACATTAAAAAATGGAGAACAAAAATGTGGAGGGTAAAATAGGGAAAGATCAAGATCCACTTCCACCTCGTGCTGAAGCTGCTGCCACTAGTCATGGCCGAGACGATGAAATGCCATCAACGTCGTCTGCCAAGGCCGATGCCCAATGTCATAGTAGAGAGCATGTAAAATCCAAAAAACAAAAGTTCAGTAAAATGACCCAAAAATCTAAAATAAAAGTGTCTGAGGAGAAGCGTAAACTTGCCAATATGCCATTTACGACACGGAGTGGCAAGGAAAGGCTGAGTCCCTGGCCTATGTTCATGGCTAGTGGTTCAGATTCACATGAGGATGGAAGCACTCATCCTCTCGCTAGAAAAATGAAAAGACTTAAGCTGGCAAAAGCACAGCAAAGAACTGTGCGTTCTTCTAAATCACAAATCCCCAAGGAGAGTCCAATTGTGTCGGTTGCGATGCCTGACCTTCCCAACACTGGACGGGAAGAGCTTGCGCCTTCCACCATTTCCACGCCCCCTGCAAGTGCTGGAAGGAGCACCCGCAGTCCTGTTCCTGATAGTCAAATTGAAGATGTCAGTGTTGAAGTACACCAGGATGAGGATAAGGGTGTTGCTGGCGCTGGGGAGGAAATTGACAAGGAGGATTCTGATGGTGAGGTGGTTTAAGTCAGGCACCCGGGGAGACACCTGTTGTCCGTGGGACGAATATGGCCAATGACATGCCTGGTCAAAATACAAAAAAAATCAGCTCTTCGGTGTGGAATTATTTCAACACAAATGCGGACTACAGGTGTCAATCCGTGTGTTGCCTTTGTCAAGCTGTAATAAGTAGGGGTAAGGACGTTAACCACCTCGGAACATCCTCCCTTATACGTCACCTGCAGCGCATTCATCATAAGTCAGTGACAAGTTCAAAAACTTTGGATGACAGCGGAAGCAGTCCACTGACCACTAAATCCCTTCCTCTTGTAACCAAGCTCCTGCAAACCACACCACCAACTCCCTCAGTGTCAATTCCCTCCTTACAGAGGAAAGCCAATAGTCCTGCAGGCCATGTCACTGGCAAGTCTGACGAGTCCTCTCCTGCCTGGGATTCCTCCGATGCATCCTTGAGTGTAACGCCTACTGCTGCTGGCGCTGCTGTTGTTGCTGCTGCTGGGAGTCGATCGTCATCCCAGAGGGGAAGTCGGAAGACCACTTGTACTACTTCCAGTAAGCAACTGACTGTCCAACAGTCCTTTGCGAGGAAGATGAAATATCACAGCAGTCATCCTGCTGCAAAGCGGATAACTCAGGTCTTGTCAGCCTGGGTGGTGAGAAACGTGGTTCCGGTATCCATCGTTAATTCAGAGGCAACTAGAGACTTTATTGAGGTACTGTGTTCCCGGTACCAATTACCATCTAGGTTCCATTTCTCTAGGCAGGCGATACCGAAAATGTACACAGACCTCAGAAAAAGAGTCACCAGTGTCCTTAAAAATGCAGTTGTACCCAATGTCCACTTAACCACGGACATGTGGACAAGTGGAGCAGGGCAGACTCAGGACTATATGACTGTGACAGCCCACTGGGTAGATGTATTGCCTCCCGCAGCAAGAACAGCAGCGGCGGCACCAGTAAGAAACTGAGGAACATCATCGCAGAATGGCTTACCCCAATTGGACTCTCCTGGGGATTTGTGACATCGGACAACGCCACCAATATTGTGCGTGCATTACATCTGGGCAAATTCCAGCACGTCCCATGTTTTGCACATACAATTAATTTGGTGGTGCAGAATTATTTAAAAAACGACAGGGGCGTGCAAGAGATGCTGTCGGTGGCCCGAAGAATTGCGGGCCACTTTCGGCATTCAGCCACCGCGTGCCAAAGACTGGAGCACCACCAAACATTCCTGAACCTGCCCTGTCATCATCTGAAGCAAGAGGTGGTAACGAGGTGGAATTCAACCCTCTATATGCTTCAGAGGATGGAGGAGCAGCAAAAGGCCATTCAAGCCTATACATCTGCCCACGATATAGGCAAAGGAGGGGGAATGCACCTGACTCAAGCGCAGTGGAGAATGATTTCAACGTTGTGCAAGGTTCTGCAACCCTTTGAACTTGCCACACGTGAAGTCAGTTCAGACACTGCCAGCCTGAGTCAGGTCATTCCCCTCATCAGGCTTTTGCAGAAGAAGCTGGAGACATTGAAGGAGGAGCTAAAACGGAGCGATTCCGCTAGGCATGTGGGACTTGTGGATGGAGCCCTTCATTAGCTTAACCAGGATTCACGGGTGGTAAATCTGTTGAAATCAGAGCACTACATTTTGGCCACCGTGCTCGATCCTAGTTTTAAAACCTACGTTGTATCTCTCTTTCCGGCAGACACAAGTCTGCAGAGGTTCAAAGTCCTGCTGGTGAGAAAATTGTCAAGTCAAGCGGAACGTGACCCGTCAATATCTCCTCCTTCACATTCTCCCGCGACTGGGGGTGCGTGGAAAAGGCAAAGAATTCCGAGCCCACTCGCTGGCGGTGATGCAGGGCAGTCTGGAGCGAGTGCTGACATCTGGTCTGGACTGAAGGACCTGGCAACGATTACTGACATGTCGTCTACTGTCACTGCATATGATTCTGTCACCATTGAAAGAATGGTGGAGGATTATATGAGTGACCGCATCCAAGTAGGCACGTCAGACAGTCCGTATGTATACTGGCAGGAAAAAGAGGCAATTTGGAGGCCCTTGCACAAACTGTCTTTATTCTACCTAAGTTGCCCTCCCTCCAGTGTGTACTCTGAAAGAGTGTTTAGTGCAGCCGCTCACCTTGTCAGCAATCGGCGTACGAGGTTACTTCCAGAAAATGTGGAGAAGATGATGTTCATCAAAATGAATTATAATCAATTCCTCCGTGGAGACATTCACCAGCAATTGCCTCCAGAAAGTACATAGGGATCTGAGATGGTGGATTCCAGTGGGGACGAATTAATAATCTGTGAGGAGGGGGATGTACACAGTGAAAGGGGTGAGGAATCGGAGGATGATGATGAGGTGGACATCTTGCCTCTGTAGAGCCAGTTTGTGCAAGGAGAGATTGATTGCTTCTTTTTTGGTGGGGGCCCAAACCAACCAGTCATTTCCGTCACAGTCTTGTGGCAGACCCTGTCGCTGAAATGATGGGTTCGTTAAAGTGTGCATGTCCTGTTTATACAACATAAGGGTGGGTGGGAGGGCCCAAGGACAATTCCATTTGCACTTCTTTTTTCTTTCATTTTTCTTTGCATCATGTGATGTTTGGGGACAATTTTTTTGAAGTGCCATCCTGTCTGACACTGCAGTGCCACTCCTAGATGGGCCAGGTGTTTGTGTCGGCCACTTGGGTCGCTTAGCTTAGTCACACAGCTACCTCATTGCTCCTCTTTTTTTCTTTGCATCATGTGCTGTTTGGGGACCATTTTTTTGAAGTGCCATCCTGCCTGACACTGCAGTGCCACTCCTAGATGGGGCAGGTGTTTGTGTCGGCCACTTGGGTCGCTTAGCTTAGTCACACAGCTACCTCATTGCGCCTCTTTTTTTCTTTGCATCATGTGCTGTTTGGGGACTATTTTTTTGAAGTGCCATCCTGCCTGACACTGCAGTGCCACTCCTAGATGGGCCAGGTGTTTGTGTCGGCCACTTGTGTCGCTTAGCTTAGTCACACAGCGACATTGGTGCGCCTCTTTTTTTCTTTGCATCATGTGCTGTTTGGGGACAATTTTTTTGAAGTGCCATCCTGCCTGACACTGCAGTGCCACTCCTAGATGGGCCAGGTGTTTGTGTCGGCCACTTGTGTCGCTTAGCTTAGCCATCCAGCGACCTCGGTGCAAATTTTAGGACTAAAAATAATATTGTGAGGTGTGAGGTGTTCAGAATAGACTGGAAATGAGTGGAAATTATGGTTATTGAGGTTAATAATACTATGGGATCAAAATGACCCCCAAAGTCTGTGATTTAAGCTGTTTTTTAGGTTTTTTTGGAAAAAAAAAACACCCGAATCCAAAACACACCCGAATCCGACAAAAAAATTTCGGTGAGGTTTTGCCAAAACGCGTCCGAATCAAAAACACGGCCGCGGAACCGAATCCAAAACCAAAACACAAAACCTGAAAAATGTCCAGTGCACATCACTACTACCAATATATATGTCTGTTGTGAGAGGCAGAGAGACGGAGGCAGGAGTAGCGGAAGTGGGATCTGACGTCATCACCAAGCGCCGATCTCAAAACGAACGGATACCGCAACTCATTGCAGGAGGGAACCAGAGCCGGGACGCCACTAGTGAGCAGCGATTGGCGGCTCACAAAAGGTAGGGAGAGCCAAGGTTTGTCAATTACTGGACAGTAAAAACCTGGATCACTAATACGGAACTCCCAGCAATTAAAAAACCTACAAAATACCTCCACATATTACCCAAAAGAGCTGTATTCATTATAACTAACAGTTTTCTTTTTTAGGTATGAGCATTTTTTAAACAAATTATAAGCGCTTCTATATTTTAGAGTCAGTATTGTTTATCTTTACAGAAGCTGCTAAAAATCACACAAGCGCAGTGAAAAATATATTTTAATGGGGTTGCTCCAAGGTAGGTAGCTCTTAGCTTAGACATATTGTAGTAAGGAGCCATTATCATGTGGCTCCTTGCTGGTTAATATTAGACCCAGATTGGGGTAATGGAGGTGTGAAGTGTGGTGCCTCTGGACTGGCTGAGCTGGATGGCTTTAGTGTGGCATACCTTTACATTCTATTAACACTTTTCACTTATTCATTTTCTAACACTATTTCTCTATTTTAATTACATTTCATGTTTGTATCACTTTCTCTATAGCTTCGGCTTCCTAAATACTAATTTATTAATACAGGTTGAGTATCCCATATCCATATATTCCGAAATACGGAATATTCCGAAATACGGACTTTTTTGAGTGAGAGTGAGATAGTGAAACCTTTGTTTTTTGATGTTTCAATGTACACAAACTTTGTTTAATGCACAAAGTTATTAAAAATATTGTATTAAATGACCTTCAGGCTGTGTGTATAAGGTGTATATGAAACATAAATGAATTGTGTGAATGTAGACACACTTTGTTTAATGCACAAAGTTATAAAAAATATTGGCTAAAATGACCTTCAGGCTGTGTGTATTAGGTGTATATGTATCATAAATGCATTCTGTGCTTAGATTTAGGTCCCATCACCATGATATCTCACTATGGTATGCAATTATTCCAATATACGGAAAAATCCCATATCCAAAATACCTCTGGTCCCAAGCATTTTGGATAAGGGAGACTCAACCTGTACTATAGTTTTTTCACTGGTATGCTACGCTGGGCTTTCTGGCTTATGCTGGTGTTTTGGGGTGCCACACCCTGCACCTAGATATAGCGCTAGGGACCCCAAATATACAGAGACGCCTTGATGCGGCTTTGGGGCTTAACCACACATTTGTGAGGGATAATAAGTGTGAGGAGGAAGAGCTGCGTGAGGGATAAGATGTGACATGGGAAGAGCTGCATGAGGGATAAGATGTGTCAGGGGAAGAGCCGCGTGAGGTATAAGATGTGTCAGGGGAAGAGCTGCGTGAGGGATAAGATGTGTGAGGAGGAAGAGCTGCGTGAGGGATAAGATGTGTCAGGAGGAAGAGCTGCGTGAGGGATAAGATGTGACATGGGAAGAGCTGCATGAGGGATAAGATGTGTCAGGGGAAGAGCCGCGTGAGGTATAAGATGTGTCAGGGGAAGAGCTGCGTGAGGGATAAGATGTGTCAGGAGGAAGAGCTGCGTGAGGGATAAGATGTGTCAGGAGGAAGAGCTGTGTGAGGGATAAAATGTCAGGAGGAAGAGCTGTGTGAGGGATAAAATGTAAGGAGGAAGAGCTGCATGAAGGTCAAGATGTGTCAGTGGGAAGAGCTGCGTGAGGGTTAAGATGTGTTAGGAGGAAGAGCTGTGTGAGGGATAAGATGTGTCAGGAGGAAGAGCTGCATGAAGGACAAGATGTGTCAGTGGGAAGAGCTAAGGGGAGGGATAAGATGTGTCGGTGAAAGAGCTGCGTGAGGGATAAGATGTGTCGGTGAAAGAGCTGCGTGAGGGATAAGATGTGTCGGTGAAAGAGCTGTGTGAGGGATAAGATGTGTCAGGAGGAAGAGCTGTGTAAGGGATAAAATGTGTCAGGAGGAAGAGTTGCGTGATGGATAAGATGTGACAGGGGAAGAGCTGCGTGAGGGATAAGATGTGTCAGGAGGAAGAGCTGTGTGAGGGATAAGATGTGTCAGGGCTAAGAGCTGCCTGATGGATAAGATGTGATAGGGTAAGAGCTGCGTGAGGGATAAGATGTGTCAGGGGAAGAGCTGCGTGAGGGATAAGATGTGTCAGGAGGAAGAGCTGTGTGAGGGATAAGATGTGTCAGGAGGAAGAGCTGTGTGAGGGATAACATGTGTCAGGGGAAGAGCTGTGTGAGGGATAAGATGTGTCAGGAGGAAGAGCTGCATGAGGGATAAGATGTGTCAGGGGAAGAGCTGCGTGAGGGATAAGATGTGTCAGGGGAAGAGCTGCGTGAGGGATAAGATGTGTCAGGAGGAAGAGCTGTGTGAGGGATAACATGTGTCAGGGGAAGAGCTGCGTGAGGGATAAGATGTGTCAGGAGGAAGAGCTGTGTGAGGGATAACATGTGTCAGGGGAAGAGCTGCGTGAGGGATAAGATGTGTCAGGGGAAGAGCTGTGTGAGGGATAAGATGTGTCAGGGTAAGAGCTGCGTGAGGGATAAGATGTGTCAGGGGAAGAGCTGCGTGAGGGATAAGATGTGTCAGGAGGAAGAGCTGTGTGAGGGATAAGATGTGTCAGGAGGAAGAGCTGTGTGAGGGATAACGTGTCAGGGGAAGAGCTGTGTGAGGGATAAGATGTGTCAGGGGAAGAGCTGTGTGAGGGATAAGATGTGTCAGGAGGAAGAGCTGCATGAGGGATAAGATGTGTCAGGGGAAGAGCTGCGTGAGGGATAAGATGTGTCAGGGGAAGAGCTGTGTGAGGGATAAGATGTGTCAGGGGAAGAGCTGCGTGAGGGATAAGATGTGTCAGGAGGAAGAGCTGTGTGAGGGATAACATGTGTCAGGGGAAGAGCTGCGTGAGGGATAAGATGTGTCAGGGGAAGAGCTGTGTGAGGGATAAGATGTGTCAGGGGAAGAGCAGTGTGAGGGATAAGATGTGTCAGGGGAAGAGCTGCGTGAGGGATAAGATGTGTCAGGGGAAGAGCTGTGTGAGGGATAAGATGTGTCAGGGGAAGAGCTGCATGAGGGATAAGATGTGTCAGGGCAAAGAGCTGCCTGATGGATAAGATGTGTCAGGAGGAAGAGCTGTGTGAGGGATAAGATGTGTCAGGGGAAGAGCTGTGTGAGGGATAAGATGTGTCAGGAGGAAGAGCTGCGTGAGGGATAAGATGTGTCAGGAGGAAGAGCTGCGTGAGGGATAAGATGTGTCAGGAGGAAGAGCTGTGTGAGGGATAAGATGTGTCAGGAGGAAGAGCTGCGTGAGGGATAAGATGTGTCAGGAGGAAGAGCTGCGTGAGGGATAAGATGTGTCAGGAGGAAGAGCTGCGTGAGGGATAAGATGTGTCAGGAGGAAGAGCTGCGTGAGGGATAAGATGTGTCAGGAGGAAGAGCTGTGTGAGGGATAAGATGTGTCAGGAGGAAGAGCTGTGTGAGGGATAAGATGTGACAGGGGAAGAGCTGCGTAAGGGATAAGATGTGTCAGGAGGAAGAGCTGTGTGAGGGATAAGATGTGTCAGGAAGAAGAGCTGTGTGAGGGATAAGATGTGTCAGGAGGAAGAGCTGCGTGAAAGAAAAGATGTGTCAGGAGGAAGAGCTGTGTGAGGGATAAGATGTGTCAGGAGGAAGAGCTGCGTGAGGGATAAGATGTGTCAGGGGAAGAACTGCGTGAGGGATAAGATGTGTCAGAAGGAAGAGCTGCGTGAGGGATAAGATGTGTCAGGAGAAAGAGCTGTGTGAGGGATAAGATGTGTCAGGAGGAAGAGCTGCATGAAGGTCAAGATGTGTCAGTGGGAAGAGCTGCGTGAGGGTTAAGATGTGTCAGGAGGAAGAGGTGTGAGGGATAAGATGTGTCAGGAGGAAGAGCTGTGTGAGGGATAAAATGTGTCAGGAGGAAGAGCTGCGTGAGGGATAAGATGTGTCAGGGGGAAGAGCTGTGTGAGGGATAAGATGTGTCAGGAGGAAGAGCTGCATGAAGGTCAAGATGTGTCAGTGGGAAGAGCTGCGTGAGGGTTAAGATGTGTCAGGAGGAAGAGGTGTGAGGGATAAGATGTGTCAGGAGGAAGAGCTGTGTGAGGGATAAAATGTGTCAGGAGGAAGAGCTGCGTGAGGGATAAGATGTGTCAGGGGAAGAGCTGTGTGAGGGATAAGATGTGTCAGGGCAAAGAGCTGCCTGATGGATAAGATGTGATAGGGAAGAGCTGCATGAGGGATAAGATGTGTCAGGGGGAAGAGCTGCATGAGGGATAAGATGTGTTAGGAGGAAGACCTGCGTGAGGGATAAGATGTGTCAGGGGAAGAGCTGCGTGAGGGATAAGATGTGTCAGGAGGAAGAGCTGTGTGAGGGATAAGATGTGTCAGGAGGAAGAGCTGTGTGAGGGATAAAATGTGTCAGGAGGAAGAGCTGCGTGAGGGATAAGATGTGTCAGGGGGAAGAGCTGTGTGAGGGATAAGATGTGTCAGGGGAAGAGCTGTGTGAGGGATAAGATGTGTCAGGGCAAAGAGCTGCCTGATGGATAAGATGTGATAGGGAAGAGCTGCATGAGGGATAAGATGTGTCAGGGGGAAGAGCTGCATGAGGGATAAGATGTGTTAGGAGGAAGACCTGCGTGAGGGATAAGATGTGTCAGGGGAAGAGCTGCGTGAGGGATAAGATGTGTCAGGAGGAAGAGCTGCGTGAGGGATAAGATGTGTCAGGGGAAGAGCTGCGCAAGGGATACGATGTGTCAGGAGGAAGAGCTGCGTGAGGGATAAGATGTGTCAGGGGAAGAGCTGCGCAAGGGATACGATGTGTCAGGAGGAAGAGCTGTGTGAGGGATAAGATGTGTCAGGAAGAAGAGCTGTGTGAGGGATAAGATGTGTCAGGAAGAAGAGCTGCATGAGGGATAAGATGTGTCAGGGGAAGAGCTGTGTGAGGGATAAGATGTGTCAGGAGGAAGAGCTGCGTGAGGGATAAGATGTGTCAGGAGGAAGAGCTGCATGAGGGATAAGATGTGTCAGGGGAAGAGCTGTGTGAGTATAAGATGTGTCAGGAGAAAGAGCTGTGTGAGGGATAAGATGTGATAGGGGAAGAGCTGCATGAGGGATAAGATGTGTCAGGGGAAGAGCTGCGTGAGGGATAAGATGTGTCAGGGGAAGAGCTGTGTGAGGGATAAGATGTGTCAGGAGGAAGAGCTGTGTGAGGGATAAGATGTGTCAGGGGAAGAGCTGTGTGAGGGATAAGATGTGTCAGGAGGAAGAGCTGCATGAGGGATAAGATGTGTCAGGAGGAAGAGCTGTGTGAGGGATAAGATGTGTCAGGAGGACTAGCCGCGTGAGGGATAAGATGTGTCAGGAGGAAGAGCCGCGTGAGGGATAAGATGTGTCAGGAGGAAGAGCCGCGTGAGGGATAAGATGTGTGAGGAGGAAGAGCTGCGTGAGGGATAAGATGTGTCAGGCGGAAGAGCTGCGTGAGGGATAAGATGTGACATGGGAAGAGCTGTGTGAGGGATAAGATGTGTCAGGAGGACTAGCCGCGTGAGGGATAAGATGTGAAAGAGGAAGCGCTACATGAGGGATAAGATGTGTCAGGAAGAAGAGCTGCGTGAGGGATAAGATGTGTCAGGAGGAAGAACTGGGTGAGGGATAAGATGTATGCAGGTTGTAGTTACAGAATGGATAGTGAATATGTCAATCCCAGAATGTGGATGACGGCATGTTGCGGCATGCTACTTACAGCATGTTAGCCATATCAAGAGCACAGCTTTAAACATACTGCCTACCCAACATACTTACAGTTGTAACGCCGATCAAGTTAAAATGCTCTAAGAAACATTAACCTTGTTCACATGCCAACGCCTGCATTCTGAGAGTGACGAAGTCAGGGTGGATCCCACGTACCCATCACATTCAGCGCTGCCCCCTTATTTTTGTATTCTTATGCTCTCCCACTTGCACTAATTGTAAAATAGTGCTAGCCGCAACCAACAGGTGGTGCTAGCCACGCCAAATAGGTCTTGCAAGCCACACCCATTAGGCATTATTAGACATGATCCTCTGGTGGTGCACACACTACCAAAATGTGCTGCGCACGACCATGAGTTAATCCATTGTATGGGGGCACATGATGTGTCATAAAATTGTATGCATATCGTATGTACATCGTGTGTCAAAAAAAATACCCAAATCGTGTGTCCAGGAGCTCCTGGGGAGTTTAAGGGAAATCGTGAGACGACTTGCATCGGATGCTGGTCGTCCTAATGTATGGCCAGCCTTACATGTACTCAACTCCCAGCTACAGAGGAAAGCATCTATACAGGGGCTGACTTGTGAGACAGGCCTTTTGTTTTAAAAGTATTAAATTTGTTTTATGAGAAGGGCTATTAATTACTACTTAATAAAGGCATTTCCTAGAAACATTACTTATTATTATGTCATAGTAACACATTTAAAGAATGACTATTCTTGCTTTTATCTCTCTGAAATATGCTTCATATCTGAACTTTAAATCCTAAATGCCATTTCAGCATCTTATGTGTTTTAGAAAGTATTTGTGCCCTTAAGTCTGTGTGAAAGAGCTTGTTTTGTACGCATGTACCCATTAAGTTTGTGATTCATTCACCGAAGTACACTGCGACCCAAGTGGTTTTCACAGCTATGGGCTGTTCTCATTAAAATGCTCACCACATAGGCACTATTCACACGCAGGCATCTCTACAATTTGTGCTGACAAAGATGGTTATTCAGAGTTGTTAGCAAACCAAAAAAGCAAGTTAATGGGCAAAACCATGTTGCAGGTGGGGCAAATGTAACGGGATCTGGTCGGGATCCTGGCAGTCAAAATGGTAACACATCATTGGCACCAGGATCCTGACCTCCTGGATCCCGAACGTTTGTCTGGCAGGCCGCCGGAGAGGTAAGCCGGGAGGGAGGGGGATGCCTTAGGTTTAGTCTGCCGGGGGAAGGTTAGGCTGCGGGGAGGATTAGGTTTAGGTGACCCTGTGGACTATTAGGGCGGGGGAGACGGGTTAGGTTTAGGCTGTGGGAAAGAGATTAGGTTCAGGCACCACCACGGAGGGTTAGGCTTAAGCTGCAGGGTGGAGGGGATGAGGGTTAGGTTTAGGCTGCGAGAAGTTAATGTTATGGGGCCATGGGGGGAACTTACCTTCTCACTGTCGGGATGCTATGGTCGGTATTCTGACCGGCATTCCGATCACCAACATTTCAAGCCCAACCAGATATAACATGTGCAGAGAGAGTTAGATTTGGGTGGGGTGTGTCCAAACTGAAATCTAAATTGCAGTGTAGAATTTAAGCAGCCAGTATTTACCCTGCACAGAAACAATATAACCCACTCAATTCTAAATCTCACTGCACATGTTACATCTGCCCCACCTGCACCGCACATGGGTGGTCATTCCGAGTCGATCGCAGCCAGCAACTTTTAGCTGCTGCTGCGATCAACTAGTACACATCTATGGAGGAGTGTATTTTAGCTTAGCAGGACTGCGATCGCTTCTGCAGCCCTGCTAAGCAAAAAAAATTCAAGCAGAAGTAGACCAGCCCTGGGCATACTTACCCTGTGCGATGGATCCAGCAATGATGAGCCCGGCTTTAACGTCAGACATCCGCCCTCCATTGTCCTGGACACGCCTGCGTTTTACTCACCACTCCCCGAAAACGGTCTCCAACGGTCCGGATCCGCCCTGCCACTCCTCCTTCCTGTCAATCTTCTTAGCAGTCACCTCTGAGACCGCTTCCGTCGGTAGCCGCCCCATAACCTGGCAACATCTGTCGCCGGGCAACATCGTACACGTGCACAGCGGCCCCCGCGCATGCGCATTCCGCACTCGTTGGCACCGCAGCGAAAAACCGCTGCGTGCGAACGGGTCGGAATGACCCCATGGTTTTGCCCAAGTTCTAACTTGTTTGGTTTGCTAACAACTCTGAAAAAACCCCAAAGGCTTATTTGTATCATTATCACATTTATATGCTATCCTCTGATGTTACAGTTAAAATTAGGTTCAAACTTGATGGATTTAGTATCTTTTTTTTATCTTAAACCTCACTTACTGTCCAGCAATGCAACCCTAGGCACACATTTAATGAAGTATATGTTATACAATCTTTTTCAGGGTAAATGAGCACAGCAGATATATGATATGAAAAAGTACTAATGCTGCTCTCTGTCTTACACTTCACTATGAAGAACCAAACGTGTCTCAGTGTGGCTGCTGTATGTTTCTGAGTAGTTTCAGGGACCAAAATTACGGGTCCAGTGAGATTAGATATAGAACATCATTATACGGTTGAGAATACCCCTTCCTTTTCTGTTTTACGTTGTAAAGGTCTTGACACATATAACACATTTCTCATGCCTCCACTCCCACACATTTATTTTTTACACAAGAGTGTGTGATAGCCGAGCAGCGGCAGGTCCATCAGTCATTTTTAAAAACATTGTCACGCCAGGCCGTCTCATCACATAAGCAAGCAGTTTATTCACAGTTCAGACAGGGTTATCACGACAATAACATTTAACTTCTTTTTCTTCTCAACAGCACAATATTCATATGGGTTACATCAAGTTACATCTCCTTTCATTTGCTTCACTGGCAATAACAGCATTAACAATGATGTGACAGCATTACAGTACAGTACATACCAGCGCAGTCTCTGGGAATCAGTAGTGCGGCTTCCGCAAACTGAGATTCATTTCAGTGTGCTCTCCCCCATTCGCTAGGGGCTCTATCTAAACGGGATCTCTCATGGACACATTACTGGGGGCCTTCCGCCAAACGTGGTTCCTACCACTCACCCAGCTCGTCCTCTCCCGCAGACTCACACCTCCCGTCCTGCTTCTTCTCCTGAAGGTGAGGATCCCCTTTATTTCTTCCACTGATTGTTCATGCTGTAGCTGCTCTCACACTGCAAATCTGGATATCTCTTGCTCTTCCTAGCAGCACCTACATGCTGTTCCATAATGCCAGGGACTGTGGAGTTATAGATGCTTGTTCCACAGTCCCCAGACTGCATTTCTCCTGGACACTAGCCTGTGCCCTCCATCTCAGTCCTCAGCTCACACTGAACTGTCCTGTGCTTTGTTCCTTTTTCTAAAATCCCCCTGCACTTCCTGTCCTAACCCCCTAGATGTGGCAGGGTCTGCCAGAACTGGTTTTGGGGCCATAAAACTCCCCCACTCACTGATAAGAATTAAATGGCTTTTGGAACTTTCCAATATCTCTTGTCTCCTAACATTCCAGTATGCCACAAGTGTATACTATGGAAAGTAGCAATACTGTGCATACGAACTGCTTGGTTCAAAAGAATGTATTCCCAATCACGCATGTACTGTAACTGGTAGTACAGTAGATTCATTATTTCACAGATTACTGTGATGCTTACAACTAGCTCTCTCTAACAGTTTTGATAGGAAAGGCGATAAGAATGGTTAATTAATTATTACTATTTTACATTTATTGAAACATAATTTTCTGAGAGCAACTGTGAAAATAACTAGATCATTAATTAGTGAAATATATGTAACAGGCATGAATGGCAATATGTTGATGATACACATTTTTTTTTTCAAAACAATTTTTATTGAGACATTATGGATATTACATATCAAGGTAATGCAAAGGCAATAAGGTTTGCAATGAAGAGAAGCCACAGTTGTGCATGTTACAGTAAATTCACATATGTATAGTAATAAAGAATTATACATGGTGTATAGTCATTCATTTGGGTTACTCGCGGTACTATGAACGATACAGGTAACCCTGAGGGGAGCCGCCATAGTCGTCTGTCCTCAGACCAAAGATACAGGTTGGTCTTGTGCTGCTAATCTAGTTTGGTACCACATGGTATTCTTTAGACTATTACGAATTTGCAGCCGCGTGGTGAGGGGTAGAGTGGAAAAATAAGATTCCCAGAGATTGAAAAAACGATCCACTTGTTTACCTCTATCCACAATGGCTTCCACCCAGTCCATCCTGAATATGTGGTGCAGTTTATTAAAAAATAAAGGTATCTGTGGAGGTGTGCTGTCTATCCACCCCTGTAGTATCGTCTTTTTCCCCGCTGCACTGAGGGCTATCAGTAGTTTTTTGCATTCCGATGTCATTCGGAGAGTGGGATCAATGATACCCAAAACTGCCCATTCGGGGGGTAAATGGTACATAAGTTATTAGTTTAGCTTCTGCATATCGCCTAATAAGGTGCCAGAAATATTGCACAATAGGACAGGCCCATAAACAAGGATAGGTATCCGCCTCTGGTGGCATTTTGGGCAAGAGTGTATTTCCAACGTTCCCATATGGAAGCGCCGTAGCGGGGATAAATAGGTATTATGATATACATTAAGAAATAATTTGGTATACATACTCGCTGACAGGACCTTTCGGGAATAAGATAATGCTTTTTCCATTACGGGTATAGTCAGACCAGGAAAGTGAGCCAACCATTTGGACATGCCGCCTGCTACAGTAGCATGATCTAATATTGTCCTTAAAAATGTATAGTGTATAGATATGGCTTTATGACTTGGTACAGGGTGCAATAAGAGGCTGTCTAGGGAGTTAGTCAAATCCCCTTCTGCAAAATGTGTAAGAACATGTCTAACATAAAATTGTGTTTGCAAAAATGGAAGGGGAGACGAGGCAACCACAACATGTCTTGTTGAAACCTCCGAGAAAGTGAGCAAACGGTAGTCTTCCACCGATACCAATGATCGAATCAATGTTATACCAGCCTCCCTCCACACTGTAAAGGGGTGAGCAGCCATGCCGTCCAAGAATTCTGGGTTTTTAATTAGGGGCAGATGTAAAGAATGATATTGATTCAATTTCGCATTGTGACGCAATATGTGCCATATTCTCCTGGTAGACCACAAAAGCGGGTTTGACTTAACATGATCCGGTATTTTCTGATCATGTTGGTGGAGAAAACACGTTAAATCTATGTTTGTTAGAAAATTTTGTTCTAGATAGGTATTCGTGTATACAGAGCTGTTTTGTAGCCAATCTCTCAAGTGCCTCAAAAGTGCGGCCTGGTTATAAACTACCACATCGAGGAAATTGATTCCTCCATTGGATTTAGGTTGGACAAGTTTACGCAAAGCAATACGTGCACGGCCCCCCTTCCATATAAAGGTTCTGATAAGTTTGTTAATCATTTGCGCGTCCTGTTTAGTCAGCAGTACAGGGAGCGTTTGTAATGGGTATAATATGCGTGGTATAGCCACCATTTTAAGCAGGTTAGCCCTGCCCAAATATGGTGGAAGAAGTTCCCATCCCTTAATATCGTCAGTTAGTGTACGTATGGCCTTGCTCACATTAAGTTTGTATAGTTCAGACATATACCGTGGCACCATAATTCCAAAATATGAGATGTACATCGATACACAGTACAGTGGGAAGTGTGAGGTCCAATGCGGACATGTCACATTACCATACAACAATAATGCTTTAGATTTGTCCATGTTAATAATAAAACCCGAAATGTGGCCAAATAATTGGATTTTTTCTAAAATCAGAGTAAGGGAATGCTCAGGGTCAGATATATAAAGAAGGATATCATCGGCAAAGTCTGATAGTTTAATTTCCTGTCCACCCACTCTTATACCCCGAAAGGCTGGCCAATCCTGTACTGTCCGAAGCAGTGGATCAAGAGCTAGATTAAATAATAGCGGTGATAAAGGGCATCCTTGACAGGTGCCCCTTTCTTAAAAGAACCATTGACCCCTGATCCCATTTATCAAAAGAGAAGCAGATGGTTTGTTGTAGATATAACGAATATAGTTAATAAAGTCCGTGTCAAAGCCTCTTTTTTCCAACACAGTAAACAAATGTGGCCACAAAACCATGTCAAAAGCCTTATTGGCGTCGAGGCTAAGAAGCATATTCGAGTCTGTACATGGAGATTGGGATGCTGCTACTGCCGCCAGTGCCATGCGGATTGCCTTAACCGCATGCCTGCCAGTCACAAAACCCATTTGTGTCGTGGTGAGGATATCTGGGAGGATGGATTGGAGCCATAACGCCATTATTTTAGCCAATAATTTATAGTCAACACTTAATAGACTGATTGGTCTGTAAGAAGAGAGAAAATTGGTGTCCCTACCGGGTTTAGGGATAAGGGTAATAAACGCTTCATTAAACAGTGGGGATGGAGAACTTTTTTCATGTATAGCTCGAAACAACTCTAATAAAGCAGGAACAATATGGGCTTGTAATATGCGATAATAGTCTCCCAACAGGCCATCAGGACCCGGAGATTTACCATGGGGCAAGTTGGAAATGGCAATGTTAATTTCCTCCGCCGTTACATTACCCACAAGGGCTTCTCTATGGTTCCGAGTCAAAGGGGGCAGTACCTCGTCTGTAAGCAATTGTGTTTGTATATCGGTATCTACTTGTGCAGAACTAAACAAGGACTGAAAGTAGGTTTGGAATTGTGCCACTATTTCCTGAGACTTGGTAATAATACGGCCTGAGATGGGGTGGTGTATAGCAGTTATGGTATGTCGTTTTTTGGGAGGTCGGGAAATGACCGCCAGCAACCTACCAGCCTTATTACCCCATCTATAGAATTTATTTTTGGTAAAATCTAATGAGTGTTTCGCCTGAGTCGCTAAGTAAGTTTCAAGCATGCATCTGGCTTGTTTGTACTCAGTGAGAGCGGCATCCGTGGGCGTGGAAGTATAGGTTCGGAAAGCCATAGACATTGCTGATTTTAGTGCAGTATATTCCATTTTAAATTCCCTTTTTTTCCGGGTGACATAGCTAATGATATGACCCCTCATCACTGCCTTAGAGGCATTCCAGAAAATGTTAGGTCTATCCCAGTAATCTATATTTTCATCAACATAGTTAGTCCAATGGTATGTGAGATATAACTTAAAGTCTCCAGAGTCAGCCTGGTATTGCGGGAATCGCCAAATATGGTCTGTTGAATGCATATGAGGATGGGTTAGAGCCAACGTGACAGGGGCATGATTAGAAATTAATATATCGAGAATATCTACCCCAGCAACTTGAGACATCAAGTCATCGGCAATTAGGAACTTGTCAATATGAGACAATGTCCCGTGGGCCAGTGACAGATGGGTGTGTGTTTTGTCGGTAGGGTGCAGCAATCTCCATGGATCTGAAAGGTCTAATGAGTCTCGAAATGCCAACAAGTGTTTACTATGAGGGTCAGTGGTTCTCGGTATAATCGGTGATCTATCAACTGTGGGATCGTCTTCCATGTCCCTACCCACTATCAAGGAATAGTTAGTTCTACCTTGGAGAATGTGACTGAGGTCCTGAATAAATACCTGCGTGTTAACATTCTGGGGATACAGGTTGACAAGGGTAAATTTAGAATGAAAAAGCTCTATATCCAATATTATATATCTGCCTTCAGGATCAATAACTTCTGCCAAAACAATAACAGGAAGAATTTTTTCAAAAAAGTATGGCTACCCCTCTGGCTTTCGTGCGAAAAGGAGCAGAGATACAGGAGCCAAGCGAAGGAGCCTTTAATACACTTTCTTCGCCTATCAGCCAATGAGTTTCCTGTAAAAAAAATCTCATCTGGGTGAGAATGTTTGAGGTGCGTGGCCACATGGCGTCGTTTGAAAGGGGAGTTAAGACCTCCAACATTCCAAGAAATAAATTGTATAGGTTTCGGGGGCAATACCTCAGACAAGGAAGAAACTACAGACGGCATGGCTACCCAACCCCCACGGGGCAGTGAAATGTCTGACAGATAATCAGTAAATTCAAGTACACAATGGCGGCTCCCCCCCTAACCCAAGGTCTCCATTTCAGCATAGATTTTAACAGCATGAACACCAATGTGACATAAAATACAGTGCACAATTGTATTGTCTGAAATGTTAATAGTAAACCATAATGACTCATAACTCCATTTTCTAAAATTTTCCTAACAACCATAACCATGGTGGTCACCAACTAGGTCTAGTGGTGTGCACACTGAACACTAACAAAAATAACTACAGAATTATCAAGAAGGGATGCTATATTTAAAGAGAAAAATAACACAAATAAAAGGAACAAGAAATTAGAGATGAGCGGGTTCGGTTCCTCGGAAACCGAACCCGCCCGAACTTCAGGTTTTTTTACACGGGTCCGAGCGACTCGGATCTTCCCGCCTTGCTCGGTTAACCCGAGCGCGCCCGAACGTCATCATCCCGCTGTCGGATTCTCGCGAGGCTCGGATTCTATCGCGAGACTCGGATTCTATATAAGGAGCCGCGCGTCGCCGCCATTTTCACACGTGCATTGAGATTGATAGGGAGAGGACGTGGCTGGCGTCCTCTCCGTTTATAGAGAGTGAGACTAGAGTAGAGAGAGACACAGTATTATTTACTTTAGTAATTTTGGGGAGCATTAGGAGGAGTACTACTACTTGCTGAAGTGATAGATAGTGTGACTGTATATCTGACTTGCGGGGGAGACACTGACAGTGGGGAGCAGTTAGAGTCTGAGAGCAGGAGTACATATTTTAACGTACAGTGCACACTTTTGCTGGCACTCTGCTGCCAGAGTGCCACACTGCCATTGTGACCACACTGACCACCAGTATATATTGTGATTGTCTGCTTAGGAGTACTACTTGCAAGTTGCTGATAGTGTGACCAGTGACCTGACCACCAGTTTAATTAATCACCACCAGTTTAATATATATATATATATATATATATAATTGTATATAATATATATATAATTGTATATGTATACCGCACCTACCCGTGTTTTTTTTTTCTTTCTTCTTGATACATACTACTATAGTAGCTTACTGTAGCAGTCTGCGGTGCTGCTGAGCTGACAGTGTCCAGCAGGTCCGTCATCAGTCATTACATAATAAATATATATACCTGTCCGGCTGCAGTACTAGTGATATTATATATATATATATATATATATATTGATTTCATCTCATTATCATCCAGTCTATATTAGCAGCAGACACAGTACGGTAGTCCACGGCTGTAGCTACCTCTGTGTCGGCAGTCGCTGGTCCATCCATAATTGTATACCACCTACCCGTGGTTTTTTTTTTCTCTTTCTTCTTGATACATACTACTATAGTAGCTTACTGTAGCAGTCTGCGGTGCTGCTGAGCTGACAGTGTCCAGCAGGTCCGTCATCAGTCATTACATAATAAATATATATACCTGTCCGGCTGCAGTACTAGTGATATTATATATATATATATATATATTGATTTCATCTCATTATCATCCAGTCTATATTAGCAGCAGACACAGTACGGTAGTCCACGGCTGTAGCTACCTCTGTGTCGGCAGTCGTTGGTCCATCCATAATTGTATACCACCTACCCGTGGTTTTTTTTTTCTCTTTCTTCTTGATACATACTACTATAGTAGCTTACTGTAGCAGTCTGCGGTGCTGCTGAGCTGACAGTGTCCAGCAGGTCCGTCATCAGTCATTACATAATAAATATATATACCTGTCCGGCTGCAGTACTAGTGATATTATATATATATATATATATTAATTTCATCTCATTATCATCCAGTCTATATTAGCAGCAGACACAGTACGGTAGTCCACGGCTGTAGCTACCTCTGTGTCGGCAGTCGCTGGTCCATCCATAAGTATACTAGTATCCATCCATCTCCATTGTTTACCTGAGGTGCCTTTTAGTTGTGCCTATTAAAATATGGAGAACAAAAATGTTGAGGTTCCAAAATTAGGGAAAGATCAAGATCCACTTCCACCTCGTGCTGAAGCTGCTGCCACTAGTCATGGCCGAGACGATGAAATGCCAGCAACGTCGTCTGCCAAGGCCGATGCCCAATGTCATAGTACAGAGCATGTAAAATCCAAAACACCAAATATCAGAAAAAAAAGGACTCCAAAATCTAAAATAAAATTGTCGGAGGAGAAGCGTAAACTTGCCAATATGCCATTTACCACACGGAGTGGCAAGGAACGGCTGAGGCCCTGGCCTATGTTCATGGCTAGTGGTTCAGCTTCACATGAGGATGGAAGCACTCAGCCTCTCGCTAGAAAAATGAAAAGACTCAAGCTGGCAAAAGCACCGCAAAGAACTGTGCGTTCTTCGAAATCCCAAATCCACAAGGAGAGTCCAATTGTGTCGGTTGCGATGCCTGACCTTCCCAACACTGGACGTGAAGAGCATGCGCCTTCCACCATTTGCACGCCCCCTGCAAGTGCTGGAAGGAGCACCCGCAGTCCAGTTCCTGATAGTCAGATTGAAGATGTCAGTGTTGAAGTACACCAGGATGAGGAGGATATGGGTGTTGCTGGCGCTGGGGAGGAAATTGACAAGGAGGATTCTGATGGTGAGGTGGTTTGTTTAAGTCAGGCTCCCGGGGAGACACCTGTTGTCCGTGGGAGGAATAGGGCCGTTGACATGCCTGGTGAAAATACCAAAAAAATCAGCTCTTCGGTGTGGAAGTATTTCACCAGAAATGCGGACAACATTTGTCAAGCCGTGTGTTGCCTTTGTCAAGCTGTAATAAGTAGGGGTAAGGACGTTAACCACCTCGGAAAATCCTCCCTTATACGTCACCTGCAGCGCATTCATAATAAGTCAGTGACAAGTTCAAAAACTTTGGGCGACAGCGGAAGCAGTCCACTGACCAGTAAATCCCTTCCTCTTGTAACCAAGCTCACGCAAACCACCCCACCAACTCCCTCAGTGTCAATTTCCTCCTTCCCCAGGAATGCCAATAGTCCTGCAGGCAATGTCACTGGGAATTCTGACGATTCCTCTCCTGCCTGGGATTCCTCCGATGCATCCTTGCGTGTAACGCCTACTGCTGCTGGCGCTGCTGTTGTTGCTGCTGGGAGTCGATGGTCATCCCAGAGGGGAAGTCGTAAGCCCACTTGTACTACTTCCAGTAAGCAATTGACTGTCCAACAGTCCTTTGCGAGGAAGATGAAATATTACAGCAGTCATCCTGTTGCAAAGCGGATAACTGAGGCCTTGACAACTATGTTGGTGTTAGACGTGCGTCCGGTATCCGCCGTTAGTTCACAGGGAACTAGACAATTTCTTGAGGTAGTGTGCCCCCGTTACCAAATACCATCTAGGTTCCACTTCTCTAGGCAGGCGATACCGAGAATGTACACGGACGTCAGAAAAAGACTCACCAGTGTCCTAAAAAATGCAGTTGTACCCAATGTCCACTTAACTACGGACATGTGAACAAGTGGAGCAGGGCAGGGTCAGGACTATATGACTGTGACAGCCCACTGGGTAGATGTATGGACTCCCGCCGCAAGAACAGCAGCGGCGGCACCAGTAGCAGCATCTCGCAAACGCCAACTCTTTCCTAGGCAGGCTACGCTTTGTATCACCGGTTTCCAGAATACGCACACAGCTGAAAACCTCTTACGGCAACTGAGGAAGATCATCGTGGAATGGCTTACCCCAATTGGACTCTCCTGTGGATTTGTGGCATCGGACAACGCCAGCAATATTGTGTGTGCATTAAATATGGGCAAATTCCAGCACGTCCCATGTTTTGCACATACCTTGAATTTGGTGGTGCAGAATTTTTTAAAAAACGACAGGGGCGTGCAAGAGATGCTGTCGGTGGCCAGAAGAATTGCGGGACACTTTCGGCGTACAGGCACCACGTACAGAAGACTGGAGCACCACCAAAAACGCCTGAACCTGCCCTGCCATCATCTGAAGCAAGAAGTGGTAACGAGGTGGAATTCAACCCTCTATATGCTTCAGAGGTTGGAGGAGCAGCAAAAGGCCATTCAAGCCTATACAATTGAGCACGATATAGGAGGTGGAATGTACCTGTCTCAAGCGCAGTGGAGAATGATTTCAACGTTGTGCAAGGTTCTGCAACCTTTTGAACTTGCCACACGTGAAGTCAGTTCAGACACTGCCAGCCTGAGTCAGGTCATTCCCCTCATCAGGCTTTTGCAGAAGAAGCTGGAGGCATTGAAGGAGGAGCTAAAAGGGAGCGATTCCGCTAGGCATGTGGGACTTGTGGATGGAGCCCTTAATTCGCTTAACAAGGATTCACGGGTGGTCAATCTGTTGAAATCAGAGCACTACATTTTGGCCACCGTGCTCGATCCTAGATTTAAAACCTACCTTGGATCTCTCTTTCCGGCAGACACAAGTCTGCTGGGGTTCAAAGACCTGCTGGTGACAAAATTGTCAAGTCAAGCGGAACGCGACCTGTCAACATCTCCTCCTTCACATTCTCCCGCAACTGGGGGTGCGAGGAAAAGGCTCAGAATTCCGAGCCCACCCGCTGGCGGTGATGCAGGGCAGTCTGGAGCGACTGCTGATGCTGACATCTGGTCCGGACTGAAGGACCTGACAACGATTACGGACATGTCGTCTACTGTCACTGCATATGATTCTCTCCCCATTGAAAGAATGGTGGAGGATTATATGAGTGACCGCATCCAAGTAGGCACGTCAGACAGTCCGTACTTATACTGGCAGGAAAAAGAGGCAATTTGGAGGCCCTTGCACAAACTGGCTTTATTCTACCTAAGTTGCCCTCCCACAAGTGTGTACTCCGAAAGAGTGTTTAGTGCCGCCGCTCACCTTGTCAGCAATCGGCGTACGAGGTTACTTCCAGAAAATGTGGAGAAGATGATGTTCATTAAAATGAATTATAATCAATTCCTCCGTGGAGACATTGACCAGCAGCAATTGCCTCCACAAAGTACACAGGGAGCTGAGATGGTGGATTCCAGTGGGGACGAATTGATAA
The DNA here is from genome assembly GCF_028390025.1 of Pseudophryne corroboree. NCBI lineage: Eukaryota > Metazoa > Chordata > Amphibia > Anura > Myobatrachidae > Pseudophryne > Pseudophryne corroboree. The sequence goes on from NC_086445.1 coordinate 685,427,796, forward strand.
TCTGTGAGGAGCGGGATGTACACGGTGATATATCGGAGGATGATGATGAGGTGGACATCTTGCCTCTGTAGAGCCAGTTTGTGCAAGGAGAGATTAATTGCTTCTTTTTCGGTGGGGGTCCAAACCAACCCGTCATTTCAGTCACAGTCGTGTGGCAGACCCTGTCACTGAAATGATGGGTTGGTTAAAGTGTGCATGTCCTGTTTATACAACATAAGGGTGGGTGGGAGGGCCCAAGGACAATTCCATCTTGCACCTCTTTTTTCTTTCATTTTTCTTTGCGTCATGTGCTGTTTGGGGAGTGTTTTTTGGAAGGGCCATCCTGCGTGACACTGCAGTGCCACTCCTAGATGGGCCAGGTGTTTGTGTCGGCCACTAGGGTCGCTTATCTTACTCACACAGCTACCTCATTGCGCCTCTTTTTTTCTTCTTTGCGTCATGTGCTGTTTGGGGAGTGTTTTTTGGAAGGGCCATCCTGCGTGACACTGCAGTGCCACTCCTAGATGGGCCAGGTGTTTGTGTCGGCCACTAGGGTCGCTTATCTTACTCACACAGCTACCTCATTGCGCCTCTTTTTTTCTTCTTTGCGTCATGTGCTGTTTGGGGAGTGTTTTTTGGAAGGGCCATCCTGCGTGACACTGCAGTGCCACTCCTAGATGGGCCAGGTGTTTGTGTCGGCCACTAGGGTCGCTTAGCTTAGTCATCCAGCGACCTCGGTGCAAATTTTAGGACTAAAAATAATATTGTGAGGTGTGAGGTGTTCAGAATAGACTGAAAATGAGTGGAAATTATGGTTTTTGAGGTTAATAATACTTTCGGATCAAAATGACCCCCAAATTCTATGATTTAAGCTGTTTTTTAGTGTTTTTTGAAAAAAACACCCGAATCCAAAACACACCCGAATCCGAAAAAAAAAATTCGGTGAGGTTTTGCCAAAACGCGGTCGAACCCAAAACACGGCCGCGGAACCGAACCCAAAACCAAAACACAAAACCCGAAAAATTTCAAGTGCACATCTCTACAAGAAATATAAGGTAGATTAACACATATCCGCCCGAGGCGAGGGTACGTGAACTGCTTAACCCATGGCGGTCCTATGACCGATACCCTAACTAATGGGCAATCTTGATGCGGATCTGTGAGTCAGAAAATGTGATCTCGCCATCTCTGGGTCTGTATAGAATACCTGATTTCCATTTTCTAAGACCCGCAATTTAGCTGGGTATAGCAGGGCAAATCGGATGTTTTTATTATGTAAGTAGGAACAAACGTCAGAGAATTCTTTTCTCTTCTGAGCCACGGCTACCGAGAAATCCTGAAATATCAAGATTTTGTGGCCCTTGACTAACAATTCCCTGGTTTTACGGTACGCAGCTAGAATTTGTTCCTTAGCCCTATAATCTAAATAACGGGCAATGACTGGTCGAGAACGCTTCCGTCTTCCGTCCCACACCGCTCCCAATCTATGAGCTCTTTCGATGTGTGGGACCTCAATGTCATCTATGATTCCCAATGAGGTGGGAAGGTCCGTGCTAAGATGGGAGGAAAGGCCTGGGCCCGTCAAGGACTCTGGCATACCTATAAACCTAAGGTTGTTCCTATGGGATCCATTTTCCAGGTCCTGTACTTTGTCCTGCAGTTGTATATATTTACCCTGGGTTGATACCTCCTCCTGACAAGACTGGACCAGCCCTCATTATCACTCATTCTCGTTTCTAATGTGGAGATACGCATCGCATGTGAGTCTATGCGAGCCAATCCCACGCCTAAGCGGGCTTGTAGATCATCAAATCGTTTGTCGAGCAAGGGCATAAGAAAATCTGAAATTTCTTTAGCTGTCAAGGGGGAGGTTTTATCTCTAGATAAGCTAGATGATTCCGCCCCAGGACCAGCTGGTGAGGGTGGACCCAACTTAGGGGGAATGTCCTTCCCTTTCCCCGCTTTATAGGAGGTGTTTGATTGTTTTGGAGGCATGTTTTTGTCGAGGTATTTGTCCATACCCTAGGGAATGAGGTATAGAGCAATCAGTGTCTCCTGAAGCCACTGATCCAACAGTTACAGGCAGCAGTGATAAAAAGAATTAGATATACATGAGGCTCGGGCGGTAGTGTGAAATTAAACCAAATTATTTAGAACATATTTCAATTAGTTAGCATCCCCACTAGGAGAAAAAGAAAGCTGCAGCCATATACACAGTGATATTACATCTAGAGTTATGGAAAAGCCACAGAGCGACGTAAAGCAGCTCAGTGATAGCCTATAACCACTGAAATCTCAATAAGAACACTCGGGAATGACTCCGGCAATAACCTACGGCAAACACAGGCGGAGACAGAAACATGTGCTATAGTACAATTTGAAGTGTCAAGCAATATAGAATAAAAGTATCGGGTAAAAATAACAAACGTCACATATAATCCTCAGCGAGAGAAAAATAAAAAATATCACATAGAATCCTTAGTGTGAGAAAAATAACAAACGTCACATAGAATCCTCAGCGAGAGAAAAATAAGAAATATCACATACAATCCTTAGTGTGAGAAAAATAACAAACGTCACAAATAGCCTTCAGTGGGTATCAGCAGAGTGGAGGACGTAGTTAAAATAATCAGAGAAATGTGGAATGAATATATAACCACTCTGTGAATCTTCAACTAGAGAGCCACTAGATGGCACTGCTCCATTAGTTTCGGCTCTAATATAATCAGTGAAACCACTAACATTACTACAAATTGTAAGGAGATTATGGATTTAGATTATCTGGACCTAGATCTAGGAGCCCAAAAATAAATACAGTAAAATTGCACACTGAGCAGAATAAACCCAAATATCCGGACAACAAAATACTTTAGAAAGCTTCAAGAAACAATAAATAAGGTTTGAACCCGGTACTCGAGTAGTTGGTATACAGGATCCTCTTCTGATAGTGGGGAGTCCCGGTGTAGCACCAGCCGGTACTATACGGTGCTACTGGTGCACTCCCACGGAGATCCCTATAACAAACTCACACCATCTCCCAGGTTGCAGAGAGTGGCGACAGGTATCGGGGTACTCCCAGGATCACCAGCCAACAAAAGGTCCCGGAAACGGCAGCCTCGAGATCCCCTGGATGTCAGCAGCAGAGACGGGCGCACAGCCACGCCAGCCCCAGCGATCACCCTCAGCGGCACAAGTAGGGATGAGTCACTGTGGTCCTAGGAGATCCGGCTGTCCCAGCGGGGAGGATGCCAGCAGCAGAGATGGGCACACAGCTGTGCAGCAAGTTCACAGCCTCGCTAGCTCCAGTGGTCACGCACAGCGGCACAGGTAGGGGTGGATCACAGCGGTTCCAGCGGATTCAGTGGTCTCTGCAGAGAAAGTGCCAGCAGCAGGTGTGGGCACACAGCCTCGGCAGTCCCCGTGGGCACGCTCAGCGGCACAAATTCGGGTTGACTACGGTGGTCACAGCAGACTCGGCGGTCCCAGCGAGGAACATGCAGATTGGCAGCTCCAACAAACAACAGGGGGGACAGCCTGCGTTGCGCTCCAGCCTCCATCGGAGAGAGATGGTAAGGCTTATCACATGGGGACTCCCCCGCCCGGCAAGCAGCAGCTCCATAGATAGCAGTACACCCTGCTGTGGTATCGCAGTGGAGGGATCCTCCACCCGGCAGCCCAAGCCTCCAGAGCACAACCCCGGGAACCCGCGAGCAGCGACTCAGGCACCCATGGCGGGGACGCCACCCCCTGAGGCACTCAGAAGGGCTCCCTGTACTCCGGTCACCCAGAGAGAGTGGATCAGTAGAGGGGGGGACAAGGGGAAACGTAGGGAGCAAGTTGTTTGGCGCCCTGTAGCTTCAGGTGCGTCCTTCCCGAGATTCGCGCCAAAAGCAGGTGGCCATCCACGCCATCAATATAAACGGCTTGACTTCGGTGGAAAATAGGTCCACAGGGGCGAGTAAGGTATCAAACAGTTCCTCTACACACGGGGGACACACTCCCATGAAGCATGTATCCCCATGAAGGCAAAAAGAGGAGGATTGGGATGGATTACTCTAGCCTCTGTGCAGACAGGGATTAAAAAGCGGCCATGGTAGATGCCCCGCCCACCGGAAGTCGATACAATTTTTTTTAAATCATTATATATAACAATTGAAGAATGACATCACAATGCATCATAATTAATGTGGTTGGATACGGAATCCCGACGGTCAGAATATCAATTGTCTGAATGCCGGCAGAAGGATCCCAATAGTGAAATGGCCGGCAATCTTTGGTAAGTATTCAACAGCTAACCCCAACCCTCAACCTAACCCACCCCTCCTGCAGCCTAACCCTGACACTCCCCTTCGGCAGCCTAACCCTAAGGTTCCCCCTTGCAGGCCTAACCCTAACCATCCCCTCCATTAGCCTAACCCTAACCCCCTTTCCGAAGCCTAACCCTAATCCTCATACTTAGCGCTTCAAGTTATCGTCATTTTCACTCATCGGGATCCCGCCGCCGGTATTCTGATGGCATTGTGACTGCTGGGATGCCAACTACATTCCTTTTATAGGTTATGGATCAATGGGTTAACCTAGATTAGGTTGACAGTCAATAGGTTGACCACTATTGGTCGACATTGACATGGTCGACACAGGAAAAAGGTCAACGTGTTAAAATGGTTGCCACGGGAAAGGTTGACACATAAAAAGGTTGACATGACATTTTTATGCTTTTTTGGTGTAGTTTTTTGCGTAACATGACTAGGAACCCCAATTAGTGCACTGCGTCCCCTGTTCAGCACAGGTTACTATTCCCAATTGTAATCCACGTGGTTGCTAAAGTATTAAAAAGGAAAAAAGCCAATTCCATGTGTCGACCATATCAGTGTCGACCAATAGTGTTCGCCCTATTTACTGTCGACCTAATCCATGCCGACCTACCCAGGGACGTGCAGTCAGGGGAGGCAGTGCCTCCCCTGTCATTAATGATTAAATTAAAACAAAGTAGATACTTATGACACATTCTGTATCATAAGTATCTTCTTTATATTAATTGAATCATTTTTTGGGTTTAAATCTTGTTTAAGTTAATATAGGAGGCACCACGAACGGTGCCTCCCGCTGCCAAGTATAAATTGCCGAGAGCAGGGAGCAGACAGGGGGCGTGGCCAAGCAGAGGGCTGTAAAAGCCCATTAACAAAAACCGTGTTAGCAGCACTCATACAAGTGCCTCAGTGCAGGGACGTGCTTTCAGCTCATATGAAAGCACGCCCCTGTCACTGAAGCCGATGTGATTGGGCAGCAGATTCAGCACTGACAGTGACTGTATCCAGTCACTGTCAGTGCTGTACAGGAAGGGAAGAAAGGCAGTGTCCCGTGGCCCTGTGCACCTCCTCCCCTGTCATAAGAAGTGCGGCCCCGTGAGCCCGCGCCCCCCTCCCCTTCCCATCACAAGTGCGGCACCGTGCGGCTGCGCCCGCGCCTCCCCCCCGTCAGAAGTGCGGCTCCGTGCGCCCCCGTCCCCCCCATCATCAGAAGTGCGGCCCATGCGCCCGCGCCCCCCCTCCTCATCAGAAGTGCGGCCCCGTGAATGACAGCATCTCCTGACCGGCGTACCGCACCCGCACTACGCTGCATCCGCCCTCCCTGCTATATCCCAGCAGTGACAGGAGCCGCAGAGCAGAGCCGGCCCTAACCAATATGATGCCCTAGGCAAGATTTTGGCTGGTGCCCCCTAGCACCACCGCTGGTTCTGCCTCTGACCTTGCACCTCTTTCCCAGCACCATCACCCCTCACCCATAGCAGTCCTTGTACCCCCTATATTTTAAATAGGAACAGTTCGCACATTTGACGCACAGCCCAAAAAGGGGCATCTTCTTGCTGGCAAGGGGCATGGCCACGCAATAGTAACCCCAATTCCAATTACGCCACACAGTACTGCAACTTTATTCACATTTTATCTTGCGATAGTGTCCATAATTCATATTACATCCCGCAGTAGTATCACTTTACCTTATAAACGTTACTCCTCACAGTAAAGCCCCTTATTCACATTACATCACACTGAATTTCTCCTTATTCACATTACACCACACCTTATTGCTCTTTATTCACATTAGACAACACAGTAGTGCCTTTCTATATGCAACGCCACATAGTAGAGCACCTTATACACATAATGCCACACATTAGTAATGCATTTATACACAATTCCACACAGTAATGCCCCTTACACATATGAGACACATTAATGTCCTTATAAACATAATGCGCCTTACACATTATGACAACCTTTATTAATGCCCTTTTACACATAATGTCCCTTACACATATGCCGCACATTATTAATGCCCTAATACACATAATGACACACACAGTGCCCCTATACACATAATTACACACATACAGTAGTACCCTGTTATACATATGCTGCACATTATTAATGCCCTTATACACATAATGACACACATAGTGGCCCTTTACACATATGTTGCAGATTATTAATGCATTTCTACATGACACACATAATGCTCCTTACACATATTCCGAACACTACTGCACAACCAACCCACTCACATGCACACAGCACTCACACTTCCACTAACACTGTGACCTCTGCCTCTGCTTGGATACAGATGTGTCCTCACAAATCTTGCATCAATGCTAACGTCGAGCACATTTTTGTTAATGAAAATGCATCTTATTTGCATTGCTATGTGGCTAGGATGCACAAGCAGCTTCTGCTGATTAAACTGATATGCAGCATGCCTATATACTGTGTGAGACTGTGGCTGTATCTGCATATGAAATGCTACATACAGAATATAGGCATGCCGCATATCATTTTAATCAGCAGAAGCTGCTGATGCCCCTAGGCATATCAAATGCCCTAGGCAATTGCCTAGTTTGCCTATGCCTATGGCCGGCTCTGCCGCAGAGTAACAGTATAGCAGCAGCAGCCAGGAAGCAAATGAACCTGGGCACTATCTGTAGCACTGCTGGGCCGGCTCTACAGAACAAGCTGCAGGAGCAGACACCGAGACAATGTAGTAAGTGTCAGCATACATTTACTACTTTATTTCCACTCTCATCAAATCTCTCCACCGCTCACCCTCTGTCTCCCCCTCCCTTCCTCTCTCTTTCTTTCTCCCTCTCCTTCCTCTCCCTCCCCCTCTCTTTCTTTCTCCCTTTCCCTCCGCCCTCTCTTCGGGATCAGTACGTAATCCCGCTGGACGGGATCCCGGCGGTCGAAATACCGACGCCGGAATCCCGACCACACAATCCCGACAGAGGTGGCGAGCGGAACGCAGCCCCTTGCGAGCTCGCTTCGCTCACCACGCTCGGCACACTATTATATTCTCCCTCTATGGGTGTCGTGGACACCCACGGAGGGAGAATATGTCGGGATTGTGGCGGTCGGGATTCCGGCGTCGGTATTTCGACCGCCGGGATCCCGTCCAGCGGGATGTTGACCGCATCCCCTCTCTTCCTCTTTCTATCCCTCTCTTTCTCTCCCTCCGCTCCTTCTGTCCATCGCCCTTTCTCTCTCCCTCCCCCATTCTTTCTCTACTCCCTCTCTCTGTCTCACTCCCTTCGTACCCCCCTCTCCTTCTCCCTCTCTCTCAGCAGTGGTCGAGTTGGTGTGTGGGTGGTGGTTAAGGTGGTGCCCCGTGGGTCCCCAGAAATGTCAGAGTGTGTGTGTGTGTGTATATATATACACATATATATAAACACACACACACACACACACACACACACACACACACACACACACACACACACACACACACACACACACACACATATTAAGCAGTGTGGGTGGCACGCATGGGACTGGCATTCAATTCAAATAAGTGGACAAAAACAGTCTCCTTCACGATCAACATTTCGGTATTATTAACCTTCGCCAGGATCCTGACGAAGGTTAATAATAATACCGAAACGTTGATCGTGAATGAGACTCTTGTGTTCAGTTATTTCAATTGAATGTCAGTCCTGTGCGGGCCACCCGCACTGCTGATATATTCCTAGAATGAGAGATACTGTATATATATATTAGTTCTTAGAGGGCCCCCTTCGGCACTTCTGTGCATGCGTATGTGGTGCAATGCGCACGCGCGACATACTTTACAACAGCCGATGCAGTTTCACACAAGGTCTTGCAACGCTTTTCAGTCGCACTGCTGGCCGCAGAGTGATTGACAGGAAGTGGGTGTTTCTGGGAGGTAACTGACCGTTTTCGGGGAGTGTGTGCAAAAATGCAGGTGCGACAGATACAAATGCAGGCGTGCCTGGGGAAACGCAGGCGTGGCTGGCCGAGCGCAGGGCGTGTTTTGTGACGTCAAATCAGGAACTAAATAGTCTGCAGTGATCGCAAGGTAGGAGTAGGTCTGGAGCTACTCTGAAACTACATAATCTTTTTTTGTAGCCGCACTGCGATCCTTTCGTTCGCACTTCTGCTAAGCTAAGAAACACTCCCAGAGGGCGGCGGCTTAGCATTTGCACGGCTGCTAAAAGCAGCTAGCGAGCGAACAACTCGGAATGACCACCTAAACCCCCATGTTTTCTTCTGTCAACTTCATAGCGCGGCACCCACGGCGACCCCTACACATTTTGTACATACACTAGCCAGTGCCTCACCAGCCACTGACCTCACCGCACGCCACTGGACCTACCATCCGAATGCCCTTTTATATTACCTGGTGTTTGCGAGTCCTTGGAGTACATTTAACTACTTAACTGGCATGGTCAGATCACATGCGACCGCCCCGCCCCACTGTTTTCCACAGTTTTTGACGAGTAGGTCTGTTCTGCACATGTGCGTAATATAATATTTACATATTTTTAAAAATACTTTTTAAATTATATTAACTAAAACAATTTAAAAAACAATGTTATGAAGTTTTGAAGGGAAAAATTGCCAGTTAAGTGGGTAAATAGCTGCTGTTTGTTGGTGATTCTGGTTGCCTGGTTTAAAAGGGCAATATTATTATATGCAACGCACTCCTGGTTTTGCATTAATAATATTGCCCTGTTAAGTTCTGTGGGCAGAGCTGCTGACAAGCAATGGCTTTGAAAATTCACTACTTAATCAATATATTCCCCAGTAATTTTTATTGTCATTTCTACAAATATGTCAAGCTAGTGCAAAGTAACTTACATTGTACTCAACTTTGGAAAAATTAAAGATCATTATTTATTATTTATTTATTAACAGTTTCTTATATAGTGCAGCAAATTCTGTTGCGCTTTACAACTGGACACAATTAGATGACAAAACTGGGTAAAAACAAACAGTGATAGAGGTAGGAGGGCCCTGCTCGCAAGCTTACAATCTATGGGAAAATAGGCATTGATACACGAGGATAGGTGCTATTTATTGCATAGTTGTCCACCAGATTGTAAAGGTTCTTGGTGGGCTGCGTGATATCCTGGTGTACTTCAACAGTGACATCTTCAATTTCAATATCTGGAACTGGACTGTGGGTGCTCCTTCCAGCACTTGCAGGGGACGTGCAAATGGTGGAAGGAGCCAATTCCAGTGTTGGGAAGGTCAGGCATTGCAACTGCCAAAACACTTGGACTCTCCTTGAGGATTTGTGATACCATCTCTGAGCGCACAGTTCTTTTCAGTGCTCTTTCCAGCTTATCTCTTTTAATTTTTCTAGCGGGAGGATGAGGGCTTCCATCGTCATGTGAAGCTGAACCACTAGCCATGAACACAGGCCAGGGCCTCAGCCGTTCCTTGCCACTCCGTGTCATAAATGGCATATTGGCAAGTTTACGTTTCTCCTCAGACGATTTAAATTTCTTTTTTTTGGTTCTTTTTACTGAACTTTGGCTTTTTGGATTTTACATGCCCTCTACTATCACATTGGGCATCGGCCTTGGCAGACGACGTTGATGGCATTTCATTGTCTATGTCATGGCTAGTGGCAGCAGCTTCAGCACTAGGAGGAAGTAGTTCTTCTTGATCTTTCCCTATTTTATCCTCAAAATCTTTGTTCTCCGTTATTTTTTGGGAGTTATAGGAGACAATATGCGGCACAGGAATGACTGGAACGGCTGATGGACAGGACATTACCACTGGTCTGATGCAGCACAACAGGTTGTTGTTGTTATAATTATTATACTGCAGCAGTGGACATATAGCAGCAGCGTATATCATCATTGGAACGGCTGATGGACAGGACATTACCACTGGTCTGATGCAGCACAACAGGTTGTTGTTATAATTATTGTACTGCAGCAGTGGACATATAGCAGCAGTGTATATCGTCACTGGAATGACTGATGAGACAGGACACTACCACTGGTCTGATGCAGCACAACAGGTTGTTGTTATAATTATTATTCTGCAGCAGTGGACATATAGCAGCATCGTATATCGTCACTGGAATGACTGATGAGACAGGACACTACCACTGGTCTGATGCAGCACAACAGGTTGTTGTTATAATTATTATTCTGCAGCAGTGGACATATAGCAGCATCGTATATCGTCACTGGAATGACTGATGAGACAGGACACTACCACTGGTCTGCACAACACAGCACCACTTTATACAGCTACACTGGATATATGCCAAACCGGTCATGCTGGAGAATGTTGCAGGCAGCAGAACGTTCTCCTTGGCGTCTCCAGACTCTGTCACGTCTGTCACATGTGCTCAGTGAGAACCTGCTTTCATCTGTGAAGAGCACAGGGCGCCAGTGGCGAATTTGCCAATCTTGGTGTTCTCTGGCAAATGCCAAACGTCCTGCACAGTGTTGGGCTGTAAGTACAACCCCCACCTGTGGACGTCGGACCCTCATACCACCCTCATGGAGTCTGTTTCTGATCGTTTGAGTAGACACATGCGCATTTGTGGCTTCCTGGAGGTCATTTTGCATGGCTCTGGCAGTGCTCCTCCTGTTCCTCCTTGCACAAAGGCGGAGGTAGCGGTCCTGCTGCTGGGTTGTTGCCCTCCTACAGCCTCCTCCACGTCTCCTGATGTACTGGCCTGTCTCCTGGTAGCGCCTCCATGCTCTGGACACTACGCTGACAGACGCAGCAAACCTTCTTGCCACAGCTCGCATTGATGTGCCATCCTGGATGAGCTGCACTACCTGAGCCACTTGTGTGGGTTGTAGACTCCGTCTCATGCTACCACTAGAGTGAAAGCACCGCCAGCTTTCAAAAGTGACCAAAACATCAGCCAGAAAGCATAGGAGCTGAGAAGTGGTCTGTGGTCACCACCTGCAGAACAACTCCTTTATTGGGGGTATCTTGCTAATTGCCTATAATGTCCACCTGTTGTCTATTCCATTTGCACAACAGCATGTGAAATTGATTGTCAATCAGTGTTGCTTCCTAAGTGGACAGTTTGATTTCACAGAAGTGTGATTGACTTGGAGTTACATTGTGTTGTTTAAGTGTTCCCTTTATTTTTTTGAGCAGTGTAAATAACTCTGTATTGGAAATATTAAGTTTGAGGTGGCGAGATGACATCCAAGATGAAATGGCAAATCAGGGGATGATAGGTAGATTTGAGTATCATCTGCGTACAGGTGATACTGAAATCCAAAAGAGCTGATTAGTTTCCCAAGAGATGAGTTACAGATTGAGAAAAGCAGAGGACCTAGTACTGAGCCCTGCGGTACTCCATCTGAAAGAGGTAGCGAAGAAGAGGTGGATTCAGAGAAACGGACACTGAAAGAGCGATTAGATAGGTAGGATAGGAACCAAGAGAGGGCCGTGTCCTGAAGACCTAGGGATTGCAGTATTTGTATGAGAAGAGAGTGGTCAACAGTGTCAAAATCAGCAGAGAAATCAAGGAGAATAAGTAGTGAGTAATGGTCTTTAGACTTCGCAGTGACCAGATCGTTCACTACTTTAGTCAGTGCTGTCTCTGTGGAGTGTTGGGAGCGAAAGCCTGATTGATGTGAGTCCAATAAGTTGTATGAGTTAAGGAAGTGTGTGAGGTGAGTGTAGGCAAGTTTCTCAAGTAGATCATCTGAAAATGCAACTGAAATTAATGTCATAAATTTGTGGATTTAAGTTGCACATAACATTCAGAAACTTAAGGCCCATACACAGTAAACAAGTCCCCGCCATCGGCGATATTGGTGGCTGTGGGGACCCAGCGGGGTGCCGGCATTGGCAAGTGAATACGTCTGTACATGTTCAGATGCGGGAGGGGGTCGTTAACGATGCGCGGGAGTGCACATTCTTAACGACATTGAGTGTACACACTAGACGAGATTGTAAAAGATCTCACTCAGATTGGCCCTTCTGAGCGATATCTTTTTCTTTCTCGTATAGTGTATATGGGCCTGTAATGTATCCGTCTCATGCTAAAATACACCACTATACTAAAGAGAGTATATTTTCTTTTCACATCTTCTCACAGCAGGAAACGGGAAATACCATAGCCCTGCCATCTAGCATGAATCCCAAACACATCCCCAAAAATCTCAGTAAGAAGTTCCCAGTGCCTACATGTGTTTTATTTTCTTTTAACTGTTACCATGGCCAGGATACAATGTCTAGCTGTGTTACTCATTTAAGAGGTTCCTTATAGAGTAGTCATACTCATCCAGGGGTGAGCTGGGACAGTGGGCAGGGTGGCAAATGCCACCCTCCCTCTGGGCCTGTACAATTTTGCTTCAATGAGGGCCACAGGCACGCACTGCACATACAGGACTGATTGCCGGGTGACAGGTAAAAAGTGCTCTGCAATCACTCCCATTATGTTTATAATAGAGATGAGCGGGTTCGGTTTCTCGGAAACCGAACCCCCCCGAACTTCACCCTTTTTACACGGGTCCGAGGCAGGTTCGAACCTTCCCGCCTTGCTCGGCTAACCCGAGCGCGCCCGAACGTCATCGTCCCGCTGTCGGATTCTCGCGAGATTCGGATTCTGTATAAGCAGCCGCGCGTCGCCGCCATTTTCACTCGTGCATTGGAGATGATAGAGAGAGGACGTGGCTGGCGTCCTCTCCGTTTATTGTTGAAGTTGATTGCTTTATTGCTTAATTGTGGGGAGGACTGGGGAGCAGCTGTTAGGAGGAGTACAGTGCAGAGTTTTGCTGATAAGTGACCACCAGTTTTATCCGTTCTCTGCCTGAAAAAAACGCTCCATACCATATCTGTGCTCAGTGTGCTGCATAATATATCTGTGCTCACACTGCTTAATTGTGGGGACTGGGGAGCAGCTGTATTATATAGCAGGAGTACAGTGCAGAGTTTTACTGACAGTGACCACCAGTATACGTTGTCTGCCTGAAAAACACTCCATATCTGTGCTCAGTGTGCTGCTTTATTGTGGGGACTGGGGACCACCAGTATAATTAATATTATATAGGAGGAGTACAGTGCAGAGTTTTGCTGACACAGTGCCCACCAGTATACTATATATAGCAGTACGATACGGAAGGCCACTGCTGTGCCTACCTCTGTGTCGTCATTAAGTATACTATCCATCTACATTCTATACCTGTGGTGCATTTTAGTTTTGCAGTTTGCTGACACAGTGACCACCAGTATACTATATATAGCAGTACGGTAGGCCACTGCTGTACCTACCTCTGTGTCATCATTCATTAAGTATACTATCCATCTACATTCTATACCAGTGGTGCATTTTAGTTTTGCAGTTTGCTGACACAGTGCCCACCAGTATACTATATATAGCAGTACGGTAGGCCACTGCTGTACCTACCTCTGTGTCGTCATTCATTAAGTATACTATCCATCTACATTCTATACCTGTGGTGCATTTTAGTTTTGCAGTTTGCTGACACAGTGACCACCAGTATACTATATATAGCAGTACGGTAGGCCACTGCTGTACCTACCTCTGTGTCGTCATCCATTAAGTATACTATCCATCTACATTCTATACCTGTGGTGCATTTTAGTTTTGCAGTTTGCTGACACAGTGACCACCAGTATACTATATATAGCAGTACGGTAGGCCACTGCTGTACCTACCTCTGTGTCGTCATCCATTAAGTATACTATCCATCTACATTCTATACCTGTGGTGCATTTTAGTTTTGCAGTTTGCTGACACAGTGACCACCAGTATACTATATATAGCAGTACGGTAGGCCACTGCTGTGCCTACCTCTGTGTCGTCATCCATTAAGTATACTATCCATCTACATTCTATACCTGTGGTGCATTTTAGTTTTGCAGTTTGATGACACAGTGACCACCAGTATACTATATATAGCAGTACGGTAGGCCACTGCTGTACCTACCTCTGTGTCGTCAAGTATACTATCCATCCATACCTGTGGTGCATTTCAGTTGTGCGCAGTAAATATAGTAGTAGGCCATTGCTATTGATACTGGCATATAATTCCACACATTAAAAAATGGAGAACAAAAATGTGGAGGTTAAAATAGGGAAAGATCAAGATCCACTTCCACCTCGTGCTGAAGCTGCTGCCACTAGTCATGGCCGAGATGATGAAATGCCATCAACGTCGTCTGCCAAGGCCGATGCCCAATGTCATAGTAGAGAGCATGTAATATCCAAAAAACAAAAGTTCAGTAAAATGACCCAAAAATCAAAATTAAAATCGTCTGAGGAGAAGCGTAAACTTGCCAATATGCCATTTACGACACGGAGTGGCAAGGAACGGCTGAGGCCCTGGCCTATGTTCATGGCTAGTGGTTCAGCTTCACATGAGGATGGAAGCACTCATCCTCTCGCTAGAAAAATGAAAAGACTTAAGCTGGCAAAAGCACAGCAAAGAACTGTGCGTTCTTCTAAATCACAAATCCCCAAGGTGAGCCCAATTGTGTCGGTTGCGATGCCTGACCTTCCCAACACTGGACGGGAAGAGCTTGCGCCTTCCACCATTTGCACGCCCCCTTCAAGTGCTGGAAGGAGCACCCGCAATCCAGTTCCTGATAGTCAAATTGAAGATGTCACTGTTGAAGTACACCAGGATGAGGATATGAGTGTTGCTGGCGCTGGGGAGGAAATTGACAAGGAGGATTCTGATGGTGAGGTGGTTTGTTTAAGTCAGGCACCCGGGGAGACACCTGTTGTCCGTGGGAAGAATATGGCCATTGACATGCCTGGTCAAAATACAAAAAAAATCACCTCTTCGGTGTGGAATTATTTCAACACAAATGCGGACAACAGGTGTCAAGCCGTGTGTTGCCTTTGTCAAGCTGTAATAAGTAGGGGTAAGGACGTTAACCACCTCGGTACATCCTCCCTTATACGTCACCTGCAGCGCATTCATCATAAGTCAGTGACAAGTTCAAAAACTTTGGGTGACAGCGGAAGCAGTCCACTGACCACTAAATCCCTTCCTCTTGTAACCAAGCTCCTGCAAACCACACCACTAACTCCCTCAGTGTCAATTTCCTCCTTACCCAGGAAAGCCAATAGTCCTGCAGGCCATGTCACTGTCAAGTCTGACGAGTCCTCTCCTGCCTGGGATTCCTCCGATGCATCCTTGAGTGTAACGCCTACTGCTGCTGGCGCTGCTGTTTTTGCTGCTGGGAGTCGATCGTCATCCCAGAGGGGAAGTCGGAAGACCACTTGTACTACTTCCAGTAAGCAATTGACTGTCCAACAGTCCTTTGCGAGGAAGATGAAATATCACAGCAGTCATCCTGCTGCAAAGCAGATAACTCAGGCCTTGGCAGCCTGGGCGGTGAGAAACGTGGTTCCGGTATCCATCGTTAATTCAGAGGCAACTATAGACTTGATTGAGGTACTGTGTCCCCGGTACCAAATACCATCTAGGTTCCATTTCTCTAGGCAGGCGATACCGAAAATGTACACAGACCTCAGAAAAAGAGTCACCAGTGTCCTAAAAAATGCAGTTGTACCCAATGTCCACTTAACCACGGACATGTGGACAAGTGGAGCAGGGCAGACTCAGGACTATATGACTGTGACAGCCCAGCAAGAACAGCAGCGGCGGCACCAGTAGCAGCATCTCGCAAACGCCAACTCATTCCTAGGCAGGCTACGCTTTGTATAAGAGGCACACAGCTGACAACCTCTTACGGGAACTGAGGAAGATCATCGCAGAATGGCTTACCCCAATTGGACTCTCCTGGGGATTTGTGACATCGGACAACGCCAGCAATATTGTGCGTGCATTACATCAGGGCAAATTCCAGCACGTCCCATGTTTTGCACATACATTGAATTTGGTGGTGCAGAATTATTTAAAAAACGACAGGGGCGTGCAAGAGATGCTGTCGGTGGCCTGAAGAATTGCGGGCCACTTTCGGCATTCAGGCACCGCGTAGAGAAGACTGGAGCACCACCAAACATTCCTGAACCTGCCCTGCCATCATCTGAAGCAAGAGGTGGTAACGAGGTGGAATTCAACCCTCTATATGCTTCAGAGGATGGAGGAGCAGCAAAAGGCCATTCAAGCCTATACATCTGCCCACGATATAGGCAAAGGAGGTGGAATGCACCTGACTCAAGCGCAGTGGAGAATGATTTCAACGTTGTGCAAGGTTCTGCAACCCTTTGAACTTGCCACACGTGAAGTCAGTTCAGACACTGCCAGCCTGAGTCAGGTCATTCCCCTCATCAGGCTTTTGCAGAAGAAGCTGGAGACATTGAAGGAGGAGCTAAAACGGAGCGATTCCGCTAGGCATGTGGGACTTGTGGATGGAGCCCTTAATTCGCTTAACCAGGATTCACGGGTGGTCAATCTGTTGAAATCAGAGCACTACATTTTGGCCACAGTGCTCGATCCTAGATTTAAAACCTACGTTGTATCTCTCTTTCCGGCAGACACAAGTCTGCAGAGGTTCAAAGACCTGCTGGTGAGAAAATTGTCAAGTCAAGCGGAACGTGACCCGTCAACATCTCCTCCTTCACATTCTCCCGCAACTGGGGGTGCGAGGAAAAGGCTAAGAATTCCGAGCCCACCCGCTGTCGGTGATGCAGGAGCGAGTGCTGACATCTGGTCCGGACTGAAGGACCTGCCAATGATTACTGACATGTCGTCTACTGTCACTGCATATGATTCTCTCACCATGGAAAGAATGGTGGAGGATTATATGAGTGACCGCATCCAAGTAGGCACGTCAGACAGTCCGTACGTATACTGGCAGGAAAAAGAGGCAATTTGGAGGCCCTTGCACAAACTGGCTTTATTCTACCTAAGTTGCCCTCCCTCCAGTGTGTACTCCGAAAGAGTGTTTAGTGCAGCCACTCACCTTGTCAGCAATCGGCGTACGAGGTTACTTCCAGAAAATGTGGAGAAGATGATGTTCATCAAAATGAATTATAATCAATTCCTCCGTGGAGACATTCACCAGCAGCAATTGCCTCCAGAAAGTACACGGGGACCTGAGATGGTGGATTCCAGTGGGGACGAATTAATAATCTGTGAGGAGGGGGATGTACACAGTGAAAGGGGTGAGGAATCGGAGGATGATGATTAGGTGGACATCTTGCCTCTGTAGAGCCAGTTTGTGCAAGGAGAGATTGATTGCTTCTTTTTTTTGGTGGGGGCCCAAACCAACCAGTCATTTCAGTCACAGTCGTGTGGCAGACCCTGTCGCTGAAATGATGGGTTCGTTAAAGTGTGCATATCCTGTTTATACAACATAAGGGTGGGTGGGAGGGCCCAAGGACAATTCCATCTTGCACCTCTTTTTTCTTTCATTTTTCTTTGCATCATGTGCTGTTTGGGGACAATTTTTTTGAAGTGCCATCCTGCCTGACATTGCAGTGCCACTCCTAGATGGGCCAGGTGTTTGTGTCGGCCACTTGTGTCGCTTAGCTTAGCCATCCAGCGACCTTGGTGCGCCTCTTTTTTTCTTTGCATCATGTGCTGTTTGGGGACAATTTTTTGGAAGTGCCATCCTGCCTGACACTGCAGTGCCACTCCTAGATGGGCCAGGTGTTTGTGTCGGCCACTTGTGTCGCTTAGCTTAGTCACACAGCGACCTTGGTGCGCCTCTTTTTTTCTTTGCATCATGTGCTGTTTGGGGACAATTTTTTTGAAGTGCCTGACACTGCAGTGCCACTCCTATATGGGCCAGGTGTTTGTGTCGGCCACTTGTGTCGCTTAGCTTAGCCATCCAGCGACCTTGGTGCGCCTCTTTTTTTCTTTGCATCATGTGCTGTTTGGGGACAATTTTTTGGAAGTGCCATCCTGCCTGACACTGCAGTGCCACTCCTAGATGGGCCAGGTGTTTGTGTCGGCCACTTGTGTCGCTTAACTTAGTCACACAGCGACCTTGGTGCGCCTCTTTTTTTCTTTGCATCATGTGCTGGTTGGGGACAATTTTTTTGAAGTGCCATCCTGCCTGACACTGCAGTGCCACTCCTAGATGGGCCAGGTGTTTGTGTCGGCCACTTGTGTCGCTTAGCTTAGCCATCCAGCGACCTCGGTGCAAATTGTAGGACTAAAAATAATATTGTGAGGTGTGAGGTGTTCAGAATAGACTGGAAATGAGTGGAAATTATGGTAATTGAGGTTAATAATACTATGGGATCAAAATGACACCCAAATTCTATGATTTAAGCTGTTTTTTAGGTTTTTTTTGAAAAAAACACCCGAATCCAAAACACACCCGAATCCGACAAAAAAATTTCAGTGAGGTTTTGCCAAAACGCGTCCGAATCCAAAACACGGCCGCGGAACCGAATCCAAAACCAAAACACAAAACCCGAAAAATGTCCGGTGCACATCACTAGTTTATAACACCATCAGGGAGGGATGCATCAAGTATCACATTTTGCATGTGATGCGTCCTGCCACTCATCGCAAGCATAACAGTGTTTAGTAGCGCCATAGGGGTCTATAGGCTTAATTCTGAGTTGATCGCAGCAGCAAACTTGTTAGCAGTTGGGTAAAACCATGTGCACTGCAGGGGAGGCAGATATAACATGTACAGAGAGAGTTAGATTTGGGTGGGGTGTATTCAAACTGAAATCTAAATTGCAGTGTAAAAATAAAGCAGACAGTATTTGCCCTGCACAGAATCAAAATAACCCACCCAAATCTAACTCTTTCTGCACATGTTATATCTGCCCCCCCTGCAGAGCACATGGGCCCTCATTCCGAGTTGTTCGCTCGTTATCTTTCATCGCATCGCAGCGATTTTCCGCAAACTGCGCATGCGCAATGTTCGCACTGCTGCTGCGCCAAGTAAATTTGCTAAGAAGTTTGGTATTTTACTCACGGCATTACGAGGTTTTTTCTTCGTTCTGGTGATCGTAGTGTGATTGACAGGAAGTGGGTGTTTCTGGGCGGAAACTGGCCGTTTTATGGGAGTGTGTGAAAAAATGCTGCAGTTTCTGGGAAAAACGCGGGAGTGGCTGGAGAAACGGGGGAGTGTCTGGGCGAACGCTGGGTGTGTTTGTGACGTCAAAACAGGAACGAAACTGACTGAACTGATCGCAGTGGCAGAGTAAGTGTCGAGCTACTCAGAAACTGCTTAGAAATTTCTATTCGCAATTTTGAGAATCTTTCGTTCGCAATTCTGCTAAGCTAAGATTCACTCCCAGTAGGCGGCGGCTTAGCGTGTGCTATGCTGCTAAAAGCAGCTTGCGAGCGAACAACTCGGAATGAGGGCCATGGTTTTGCCCAATTGCTAACAAACTTGCTGCTGCGATCAACTCAGAATTACCCCCTATGTACTAAGACTTGAGAGCGATAAAGTGAATGCAGATGAAGTACCAGCCAATCATCTCCTAATCTCCATGTTGCAGGCTGTTTGAAAAATTAGTTAGGAGCTGGTTGGTTGGTACTTTATCTCCATCCATTTTAGCTCTCGAAAAGGCTTAGTAGTACATAGACCTCATATTCTTAAAAACAATTGCAAAGAACTGCTCTTCTGATAAGAGCTGTCCTGTGCAATACAATGATTTCCAGGTTTATGAGAAATGCAGCCAAACCTCCTAAAACAGTTTTTTAGAGGTTTGACAGCATTTTTACCTTTGATGCATCCCACCCTCTAAGCGGTTGGTCAGTATTCTCTGCCTGTTGCCTGGCTGTTAGGCACATCCGTGTAGCTTGTGGCTGCACTCCGACCACATTCACTATTCTGCTCTGTTACTGGGTTTAGTATTTTGATCCACCCATTGTATGACAAATCAGGCAGGGTAATTTCAAATTGTGATGAGAGAATGTTATTATTACTACACCAGTGAGAAGGCTCGTGTAATCGCAATTACACTGCTTGGCAGCTGTTGGAGTAGGTCTGACTCCTCCCTTTGCTGGACCGAAGTGCTCTCCAGGCTCTGCACTATGGGCCCCTTATGTCAGGCCACTTGCTTTCCCAGCTGCCTCAGTTCCTGTTCTCTTGGCCACCAGTGAACAGAGCCATCTCTGCAGGGCAACCCTGAGTGCCCCAAGGTGCATTATTCCTCACAGGTGGATGCCATATTGACTAGCTGGTGAGTACTTCTTTGTTTTCTACACTGGATAACCTTACTCTGAGCAAATATGCTGCATTTACAGTAGCCCCTAGACCTACGAAATCTGGGAGAATTGTGGGCAATTTGATGTACTGTTATTGGCATTCCAATGCCTTTGCAATAGCACATCATGGGCAACAATTGCCAGCAATTGAATCGACCCCAATAATGAAATCATGTTCCACGCCTCCCAGGTGACCTGCTGCTAACCCCTATTTGAAGTCTTACGAGCTATCTCCACTGCAGTCCATGCAGACATTCTCTACCCAGGGTCACTGTTTGAATGATATATAGTCTCTCCCGTTACAGCAGGAGAGGCAGGTGGTAACTGGGGATTTAGTGGGTAACAATGAGGTAGAGGATGACAGGGAGAGGCAGGTGGTGACTGGGGAAGTCAGTGGGTAAGAGACATAAAGTGACAGGAAGAGTCAGTGGGTGACTGGGGAGTTAGTGAGTAACAGGATAAGGTGTCAGGGAGAGGCAGACAGGGAAAGGCAGTGGGTGAATGTGGAGTCAGTGGGTGACTGGGAGAGGCAGACAGCAGAAGGTGGAGGGTGACAGTGAAAGGCAGAGGGAGACAGGGAGAGGCAGTTGGTGACAGCGAGAGGGTAACAAGATAATGAGTGATGAGGAGAGGCAGTGTATGACAGGGGAAGAGAGACAAGGAGATTGTCAGTGATGGGGAGAGGCAGTGGGTGACAGCAGAACCCAGAGGGTGACAGGGAGAGACAGGGTAACAGTTGAAGGCAGTGGGTGACAAGGAGATAGTGGGTAACAGCAAGAGTCAGTGGGTGACAGGGAAACAGTGGGTCACTTGGGAGGCACATGGGTGGCAAGAGATAGTGGGTGATAGGAGAAGGCCTGGGGTGACAGTGAAATAGTGGGAGACTGGGGAAGCAGTGGATGACATCTGTGAGGTGGCTGCAGGCAGAGACACTGCAGAATTTGCATGTATGGTACCTTTCTGAATGAGGACCTCCTATCCATTCTGTGCAGTCAGAACCAAAAGTGTAAACCTAAAGTTACTGGCAGAGTCTGGCTCAGCTCCTGCACAAAGAAGACATCCTATAATGTCTTTATGCCCCAGTTTTGCCGCTGGTGAGATGGGCTGGCACTTCATTGCAAGCAGGGGCAGGGCGGCTCCTTCTATCTGTCCTGCTGTCAGCGAGGTGTCATCCAAAGTGGCACCGCCTTACTCTCAGCTCCCAGACTGTACCCATTACTCAGGAGGCAGAGAGGTAGAGCTGGAGACAGTTGAGAGGGGAGGCCCCCCTCCTCCTCCGGAATGCATTCTCAGAGTCCTCTTGGTCACTGTTCATGAAGTGGAGCGGTGGCACACTAATGAGTCAGTTTGACTCATTTTAAAGCTGCCATCTGTAGGCCCTTTTTTAGCTGTCGGTCCCAGTACAATGCAACAGCTGCATCACTGCTAGTTTCACTACTGACCTCCTGCTTGTCTACTTTTGTACTGTTTTTTTAGGTCGATTGGAATAGAACAACCTGTAGCCATTTAGATAATCTGAACTTTAACAGCATCATAAATTATCTCAGAAGATGACCATGCTGATCTGATTAAATGAACATTTACTTAGCATATGTGAATTATTCCCTCATTATCAGTGATACTAATGTCCTTTTTCAACACAGGAGGTAAGTGTTATTTAGATAAAGCAGTCTCAGTTGGTTTCAGCCGAAAATTTAAAGCTGCACTAACATTAAGTGTAAAGCGTGCCAGACTTTACACAAAGTGATTGCTGCTTAAAAGTTTCATCGGAAACCCACTGAGAAGCCATGGCTTCTTAAATATAGCCCTATGTATTTCTTTCTCCTGTAAGCTTATAGAATTGTTTTAAAAAAAATCTAACAACCTTAATATTGGTAGCCATTTATGCAGATACAGTAACTATTTGAGGACTCAACATATTACCCAATAACTTTATAGTCAGGTTCACTACGTATGAATTTGAACTGTCGTTGGATATTTGTGGAGAGTCGGAAAACTATAAATTTCTGTAAACGTTATTGTATAAGCAATCAGAAAAACAACGTTTCCATTTGCCTTGATACATACATAACCGCCATCTTGGAATTTACAAAATGGCTGCCAGAAACAATTGTTTCCAGCAGCCATTTGTAAATTCCAAGATGGTGGCCATGTATGTATCAAGGCAAACCTGACTATTAATGAACCCAGAATAACTACTAGACATAAGGCCCATGGTTTGCTACTGAACAAACTCCTAGGTTTGCGTACAGCTCCGATGGTGAATCTAAAGGGTCCAAGTTAATCCCTTAAAAACAACCCCAGGTGATATTTTCTTCCTTCCACTAAACAGCTTTGGGAGAAAGTATTTTCCTGTCATCAGCCAAACAAAGGTTCGTCCATCAGACTGCAAACAACTTTGTTTTCCTGTTATGCAGATTTCACACAAGGGCTTCCTGTATCGGTCATGGACATGCCTGTAACCATTAGATTCAGAATTTTCTGGACACTGTCTTATCCAAGGTAACCTATTCTTTTGTCCCATGGCTGTGTGCTATACTGTATACCCATTCAACTAATATTTGGTATTGTGCATATTGATTTGATGCTTGCATGCAGGACTGTAACTAGTGATATGCAAATGGTGCCACCGCTCGAAGAATAGGGCCCTGGGGGTGGTACATAAATTGACATTTAAATTAGGGGTAGTCTAGCAGGTGTCATGAACCTGATTAATTTCTCTTGTGATCTACTAGTGGTGTGTGGTATGCAGATCAGTATTTCCTGCTCGTTGGGTTTAGTCTAGCATACCAGCATTCCTATTGTATCCTGCTTTGATTGCCTGAGATGCCTGCTCAGCATAAAAGCTTCAGTCTATATTACTACTGCTGAATCTCCTTCCAGGTTGATTGGCCACCTGAAAGTTCCCCTGTGTGCATAATCTGCAGAATCCTGATCTCAGCGTTGTCATTCCAGATCATTCTGTGAATAATCCAAAGTGTCTCTTCCCGAAGCATTCCACTTCTACTCAGTGTTCTGTTCCACAGATTAAATGCCAGTGTTCCCTCCAATACCAAGGCAGGAGCTCCACCATGTTGCTTACATCCACATACCCTTCAACTGTACCTTTTTAGCAGGTACAGTACCTTTTTTTACGATCTGTACCGGTTTTTGGCTCTCCAAGCTTCCATTGAAAGTATTAGAAAAGGGGCGTGGCCTGCCCCCTTTACCCGTGGCCGCGGCCCCTTTCCTAATTTGTACCTCTTTTTATATGTAAAATGTTGGAGGGCATGCATCCATGTGACCAGTTCTCAGCCAATCCAAGCCAGCCATTCAGCTGATTGCAATTTCAAGCTGCCAGTGCAATGTTGTCCACAGCCTAGCTGTGCGCTACCCAGTGAGATCCTGCAATTACCTTGTTCACAGACTCCTAGTGTGATTACCACCTTGCTGCACTACTGGCTTCATCATTGGTTCCAGCCGATAAATCCTCGTAATTCGTTCCAGCCAATAAATCCTCATCATCGGTTCCAGCTGTTAAATCCTCGTCATCAGTTCCAGACGATAATAGGATTTTAAATACAGTACCTACCAGTAAATCCTTTTCTCGTAGTCTATAAGGGATATTGGGGACAGATTAGTACGATGGGGGTATAGACGGGTCCAAAGGAGCCAGTGCACTTTAAATTTCTTCAACTGGGTGTGCTGGCTCCTTCCCTCTATGCCTCCTCTTACAGCTCAGTTATAGGTAAACAGTGCCTGAAGGAGAATAACATACTTGAGAGAAGGAATATTGGCCCTCATTCCGAGTTGTTCGCTCGCAAGGCGATTTTAGCAGAGTTACACACGCTAAGCCTCCGCCTACTGGGAGTGAATCTTAGCTTCTTAAAATTGCGAACGATGTATTCGCAATATTGCGATTACAAACTACTTAGCAGTTTCAGAGTAGCTTCCGACTTACTCGGCATCTGCGATCAGTTCAGTGCTTGTCGTTCCTGGTTTGACGTCACAAACACACCCAGCGTTCGCCCAGACACTCCCCCGTTTCTCCAGCCACTCCCGCGTTTTTTCCGGAAACGGTAGCGTTTTTAGCCACACGCCCATAAAACGCAGTGTTTCCGCCCAGTAACACCCATTTCCTGTCAATCACATTACGATCGCCGGAGCGAAGAAAAAGCCGTGAGTAAAAAAACTATCTTCATAGCAAAAATACTTGGCGCAGTCGCAGTGCGAACATTGCGCATGCGTACTAAGCAGAAAAACGCTGCGATGCGAAGAAAATTACCGAGCGAACGACTCGGAATGACCCCCATAATAACAAAAAGTTTGGTGAAATTTTCACACCAGCACACCAATATATAACTTAGCCAGCAACATCTGGCAATATTAACAGCAACAGCTGAACAGGAACACATAACAGAACCTGCAGAAAGTCACCGCACAGAGGCGGGCGCCCAATATCCCTTATGGACTACGAGAAAAGGATTTGCCAGTAGGTATTTAAAATCCTATTTTCTCTAGCATCCATAAGGGATATTGGGGACAAATTAGTATGATGGGGATGTCCCAAAGCTTCCAGAACAGGTGGGAACGTGCAGAGACATCTGCAGCACCGCCTGCCCAAACTGGGTATCCTCTTTGGTAAGGGTATCAAACTTGTAGAACTTCACAAAGGTGTTCTTCCCCGACCAAGTAGCAGCTTGGTATAGTTTCAGGGCCGAGACTCCACTGGCAGCCGCCCAGGAAGAGCCCACCGATCTTGTAGAGTGGGCCTCCAAAGACTGTGGAACCGGTAAGTCTTTTGGATAGTAAGCCTAATCCAATGAGCAATAGACTGCTTAGAAGCAGGGCAACCCTTTTTCTTCACATCATAGAGCACGAACTTTCAGATCCGAGCCATCCTTTTGACATAGATTTTCAAGGCCTGCACCGCATCCAATGCCTCCGGAGGAGCAGAAGTGTCAGAACTGGATGGAATCACAATAGGTTGATTCAAGTGAAATGCGGAGACCACTTTCAGCAGGAACTGCTGTCTAGTCCCGAGCTCCCCTCTGTTCTCATAAAAGACCAAGTACGGACTTTTGCACGACAAGGCCCCCAATTCTGAGACACGCCTAGCAGAAGCCAGGGCCAATAACATCACAGTTTTCCATGTGAGGTACTTATCTTCTACTGTCGTTAGAGGTTCAAACCAGGAGGACTGTAGAAAATGTAACACTACATCCAGATCCCAAGGGGCCATAGGCGGCACGAATGTGAAGCACCCCTTGCAAGAAGGTCTGAACTTCTGGCAAGAGAGCCAACTTCTTCTGGGAGAAGATGGAAAGAGCTGAAATCAGTACCTTAATGGTACCCTGACCTAAGCGTTTATCCACTCCAGTGTGCAGGAATCATAGGAACCTTCCCAAGTTGAATTCTGCAGAGGGATATGTGCATTCCGCGCACCAAGAGACATATCTCCGCCAGATATGATGATAGTGTTTTGACGTCACAGGTATTCTGGCTTGCACCATAGTGGCAATAACCTTTTTTGAAAGCCCTTTGTGAGCTAGGCATGTTCTGCTCCAATTCTATGCCGTCAAATGAAGCCACCGTAATTCCGGGTGGACAAACGGTCCTTGTTGAAGAAGATCCCTTCTTAGCGGAAGAGGCCAAGGATCCTCTACGGACATCTCCAGAAGAGCCGCGTACCACGTTCTTTGGGGCCAATCCGGGGCAATTAAGATTGCTTCCACTCTTTGATGTCTGATCCGCTTTAGCACCCTTGGGATCTGCGGAAATGGAGGAAATATGTAGACCAGCTAATAAAGCCAATACGATGTCAGCACATCCACTGCGCTCGCCTGCAGGTCCCTGGTTCGCAAGCAATAGCAGTGAAGCATCTTGTTGAGATGAGAGGCCATCAAGTTGATGATTTTCTGAAACACCTGAGGGTGTAGTCCCCACTCCTCGAGATGGAAGTCGTAGCGACTTAGGAAGTTCGCTTTCCAGTTGTCCACTCCCGGAATGAAGATTGCGGACAGTGCACTTGCATTTCTTTCTGTCCAGAGGAGTATTCTTGACACCTCTCGCATGCAGGCCTTGTTTTTTGTCCCTCCTTGTCGATTGATGTATGCCACCACCGTGGCATTGTCCGACTGAACCTGGATAGAAACATAGAAACATAGAATTTGACGGCAGATAAGAACCACTTGGCCCATCTAGTCTGCCCCTTTTTTGTTTTATCCTTTAGGCAATCTCAACCCTTTTTTAACCTTAATTATCACCTGATCCCGGAGTAGAGGTGATGCCTGAATCAGAGCATTGTAGATAGCTCAAAGTTCCAGAATGTTGATCGGCAGAAGGGCCTCTTGGGCAGACCACCTTCCCTGGAACTACGCCTCCTGGGTGACAGCTCCCCATCCTCTCAGACTTGCATCCGTCGTGAGGAGGATCCAATCCTGAATCCTAAAGCATTGACCTTCCAGCAGGTTGGAAGACTGTAGCCACCACAGGAGAGAGATTCTGGCCTGAGGTGACAGCCGAATCATCTGGTGCATCTGAAGATGGGAACTGGACCACTTGTTCTGATGTTCAATTGGACTGGTCTGAAATGAAACCTTCCAAATTTTATGCAAAGATGAATGGAAACTCGAGCAGGTCAGAGCACCATGCAAACCATTTCTTGAAGTTTTCTTACTTTGTCTTCTGGGAGGAACACTTTCTGTGCTACAGTATCCAGTAGCATCCCCACAAACATGAGCCATTGAGACGGTTCCAAGTGGGACTTCTGCAGATTGAGAATCCACCCGTGGTATGACAGAAGTTGGATAGTGCGATCTATATGGAGCAATAGAAGCTCCCTGGGGCTCGCTTTTATCAGGAGATCGTCCAGGTATGGAATAACATTGACCCCCTGGACCCTGAGTTGAAACATCTTTCCGCCATCACCTTCGTGAACACCCTCGGAGCAGTAGACAGGCTGAAGGGTAACACCTGAAACTGGTAGTGATCGTTCAGCAGGGCAAACCTCAGATAGGCCTGATGAGGAGGCCAAATCGGGATATGTAGGTAAGCATCCTTGATATCCAGGGACACCAGGAATTCCTGTTGTTCCAGGCCTGCGATTACCGCTCTCAAAGATTCCATCTTGAATTTGAAAACCTTCAGGTAAGAATTCAAGGACTTCAGATTCAGAATGGGTCTCACAGACCAGTCTGGTTTTGGTACTACGAACAGACTGGAGTGGTAACCCTGTCCTTGTTGTAGTAAGGGTACTGGAACAATGACCTGGACCAACTTGTTGATGGCCAGCAGTAGCGTACCACGCATATTTTCTAAAGCTGGTAAGCTTGATTTGAAAAATCGTTGGGGAGGATTACCGTCGAACTCCAGCTTGTAACCCTGAGAGATAAGGTCCTTTGGCAGGAACTGTCCCAGATGTGGCTGTAGTGATGCAACTGAGTTCCCACCACGAGATCCCCTCGGGGCGGGTGAGCACCATCATGCTGAAGTCTTTGCGGAAGCAGAGCTGGTGTTCTGGTCCTGAGATCCGGCAATGGCTGGTTTCTTAGGTTTACCTCTGGAGCCTCTACCTGCGTTGGAGGCCCCTCTGGCCTTAGATCAAAATCTGGAGGACCTAAAGGACTGAGTAGACAGTCCCGGGTAGGTACGTCTAGCAGGCGGAGCTTCCGAAGGGAGAAACGTGGATTTTCCAGCAGTAACTTTGGAAATCCATGCGTCCAATTCACCTCCAAAGAGCCATTCACCAGTGAAGGGAGGAGATTCCACATTATGGGCCTAATTCAGAGTTGAACGCAGCAGCAAATTTGTTAGCAGTTAGGCAAAACCATGTGCACTGCAGGGGGTGGCAGATATAACGTGCAGAGAAAGCATGTTTTTGTGCACCTGTAGTAGACGGGGGGGGGGGGGGGGGGGGGGATGATTAGCAGCTAGACTTGCCACTGCTTGTTGTAGTTCCTGAGTCTTATGTGCATTTGCAGTGAGCTGAGATGACATATCAGACATCATATTTTTGATAGCCCCCAACCAGGAGGGCTCTGGACTCTCCCCGACATTGAAATCAGCATTCTGAGATGGCTGACTTCACTGCTCACATGATATTGAGCCAGATGAACTAGGAGAGAACCTAGCATTACATACACTGCATGACTTCTGTTTTAACATTGTGAAATAGAAAAACAGGTATAATACACATACAACACAGCCTGATATTGATATATTACAAGCCTGCCCTATTGCATGTGAGAGGAGACACAGCGCTGCACAGCCCCAGTGAGGCTGTCAGCATTTTTATGTGTAAACACAGTGAGACTGTAATATGATAAAATCCCACAGAGGGATGTTATTGTCCACTAGTATAGCATCTCTCCCCCTCTACACCCGGTACCAGCAATCCAGAGACTGTTTGGAGGAGCTGTGGAGGCTGCTGCTGCTGCTATGCAGAGGAAGGTGCCAAAATGCAGCTGAGCCCGCTCTCGCGTAGCTCCGCCCCCCGCCATGGCGCTGGAGCTACTTCTGTGTATTTATACCGGTCATGTCTCCCAATATGTACAACCTCACATAAATGCTTGGTTTACTATATTCAGCCAGTCTCACGCATTGGCTATAGCAGGTCCCTCCCAGGAGGGACCTGTACGCCACACCCGTGCTTTCAGTCGCACAGTAAAAGCAGGGGACACTGCTAGTGGGGACCCCGGTTGGTACTCACCACCGATGATCACCTTCAGGCAGCGTTAGGGGTGTGTGGCATGCTGCGGCTGCGACAGCCAAGGCGCCATGCCCTGCTGAACAAACAGCCCCTCAGGACAGTGGACCTGCAGCAGGGAAGTGGCTTTGCACCTCAAGAGGCCAGTGACTGTCCCCCCATAAATCCCACAGTGTAGGTATGCTGTTGCCCAAACAGCATACCGAAAGAAATAAAACTTTTAAAAAGAAATTGTAGAAAAACTCTGGAGCTTGCATCCTCTCCTGAGGGCACTTTTTCTAAACTGAGCTGTAGGAGGAGGCATAGAGGGGAGGAGCCAGCACACCCAGTTGAAGAAATCTAAAGTGCACTGGCTCCTTTTGACCCGTCTATACCCCCATCGTATGAATCTGTCCCCAATATCCCTTATGGATGCTAGAGAAAATCCTTGTTATCAGTTCCACTTGAGCAGATCCTGCTAAATATCAGTTCCAGATGATCCTGCTAAAATATTGGTCCAGCCTATCCTGCTAAATATCGGCTCCAGTCAATCCTGCTAAATATCGGTTCCAGCCATTCAACCAAGTCACTAGTGCCAACTATCAGTGTCATCGGTTCCAGCTGACTATTCTTCTAGTTGACATAATTGTCCATTGCTTCCGGCCACAAGACCGGTTTTGTTTCTAGGGAACCAAGCCAGAGGGCCGAGACCTTCACGTCGTGAGCAGCTAAGCCCAAATCCCCTTCCAGGGTACCCTGGTGAAACCACCGACGTGCTTAGACTCTGCATAGGGTATTATCCAACTCCCTATTACCAACTCAATGCCGACTTTTCATACATGAAAATTAATTACATCCCGCCACCCAGCTTCCTGCACATAAACACCGGCACTAAGACTGGCCTCCCCAGAAACACAAGAATCCTCATCCCTGACAGCAGGCACTTTATGTCTTTTACATAAAACTAAATGGAGCTGGGGGGCGTGGCCTAGCGGGCATTGAGGAAGGACGTGCTGCCACTGTGCTCCGGAGCCCAACTCCCTTTTACCACCTTGGGAGAGGAGCTACAGCTGGCATTAGCACCATGCCCGCACTGCCAGCAAGCCACTGCAGTTTGCGGCATCGAGAGGTGGTCGCGCGGGGTCAAGGACAGCAGCCGTTAGCTCCCGCGAGCTGCGGCCTGACCCGCTGGTGGAAGCTGGAGCCTGGAGTTTGGAGCTCCGACCCGTGCCTTTACCCCCATGTACCGGCCGGCGCGCGGTGGCTCCCGGGACCCAGGGGGACTACAGAAGGCACTACTAGCTGGCAGGCAGTGGGGTTCTCGGCTGAGAGCCATGGCTAGACAAAGCTACCTATATGCTGCAGATATTCACACTCTCTCTCTGACGCAGCTGCTGCCAATTTGTTGGAGTAAGTCGGTATTGTCCAAAGCGGACAAGCTAGAAATTTAGAGAACAGAAATCGTCGAAATAATGTCCGCATCATTGGCCTTCCTGAATCAGTCAAATATACGGATCTCATGTCGCTGGTTTCTGAGTGGCTGCCACAAGAACTGGGCTGTGTTCCGACAGGTTCATCATTGTTAGTGGAAGGGGTGCATCGGGTGGGCCCTGATAGACAGGCTGCCAGGGATCGCCCTCGCCCTGTGATATTGCGGATTTTGAATTATGCCGACAAAGTGCGATTGCTAGAGGCTTATTGTAAACATGCTGATCTTCGTTACCATGGTGTAAAGCTACTAATGTTCCAGGACTTTTTATATATGGTGGCTATGAAACGACATGAATATGCCCCGACCTGCAAGAAGTTATTTGATATGGGGTGCCGCTTTTCACTATTGTATCCTGTAAAGCTTCGTGTTTTTCACAATGGCAAACCCCATTTCTCTGATTCACCACAGGTGGACAAAAACTTTGTGGACTCCCTCTCCTCAGGATCCTCAGCACCTAGATTGCATGAGGATTGAAGATGAGAGATATTGTTTGTATTGTTATCTCAACACCCCATTTACATTCAGGTCTCTCAGTTTTCTTTTGGTATTCACGGCCTCCGTTACTTGCATCTTCATGTTTGACATAATATGGCTAATTGTGAGATATAGCTATACAGCAATTGAGTTTTATTGCTTCTTTTTATTGCTGCAGATTTTGCCATATATGTGGATTCACATTGTTTTATTGTTATCGCTGTTGGATTGCTAATGTTATGTTATTGCATGCTCTACTTTCACTTTCCCTATCCCTCATCCTCTGGTCCTGCTATTATTCTTCTAGGTATTGGCAATCTGACGAATTGCCCTCATGGGTTCAAATAAGTTTTAAGATGCTTTGGACATTGATTGTTTGGTTTATTGTTTTAGATTTGTGGTATTTGTATACAGGTTTGGCAAGATGCTCTAGGTACCCATATTGCTGTCTCCGCCCACTCACTGGGACGGGACGGATACAACTGTTTCCCATAATCATGATAATTTTGTGGCCTAGAGTAGGTATTGGATAGTATGACTACTCACACTGACGACTCCAATAGGGCTCAGTCCTCTTTAAAATTTGTCACTTGGGATTTAAAACGCCTTAAACCGGATATTGCATTTTTACAAGAGACCCACTGGGATATGAAAGATCCCAACACCCACCTTGGGTGGGAGAATTTAAGACTGCTTCATTTACTGCAAAACGTAGGGGGGGTTTGATTTTATTTAGGAAACACATGCCGTACACAATTAAAGATACGTGGTCTGACCTAGAAGGTAATTTTCTTTTCATAAAGCTCTCGCTTCTGGGCTCCTTATATACATTAGCGGCGCTTTACGCACCGACAGGCTCGACTAGACCGTTTTTTATGACTATATATTCAAAATTGCAGGACTGAGCGGAAGGAGAGTTACTGCTTGGGGGCAATTTTAATTTTGTTCTCTCTAGGGGTCTGGATCGTTCCTCTGGTCGGGGGGTGGAGGGAGATGTCTCCTTGATTACCTTTTTGAAAGATTCTTTAAAGTTATGTGATCCATGGAGATGCCAACATCCGATTTCACGGGAATACACTTTTTACTCTCACCCCCATCATACTTCTTCTCGCATAGATTTTTGGTTACTTTCTGACACACTGTATAGTAGGTTAGTGGACTCAGGTGTAGGCCCCATTGCTCTTTCAGGTCATGCACCGGTTTGGGTGACCCTATCTATTAAAGATCCCCTGATTACTTCTTATAATTGGAGATTTCCTGCCTACCTTGCCAAGTCTACTGATTTTCGTAATCACCTGACAACTGCTTTCTGTAATAATGAACTGTTAGGGTCTCCTGCTCTGTGCTGCCACGTCGTCATGGCAACCGGGAGACAAGTGCTAGCGGAGTAACCTGAGCGTAGCTGATACTCCGGTTCGGGTCTTTTGCTGTGCAGTGGTTACAGGCTCTGTGCACGGCAGGGGATCCGGTGCTGGTTTTTGTGCTCACAGTCTGTGAGGTCTGAGTGGGGCGTGGACAGCACCTGCTATATAAACCCTCTTCTCAGGTTAGGCAGATGCTGCTGAATCTTTGTTGGTTAGTCAGTTCCTGAAAGCTAGCTAGTACTGTGTAAACTTTGTATTTGTTTGTTGCTTACTGCAAATAGGCCTTGGGATTTGGTATTACACTCTGTCAATCCAGACCTAGCAGTAAGACTGGAGTCAGTCGTTTAACCTGCTGGGGTTCTTTTGCTACTCTGTGAACCTAGCAAGTTTGCGGCTGTATTCTCAGACTTGCCTGCCAAAATCCTTTCTCACTGTGCAAGGTGTTCAGGTGTCAGTTTAGTGGCTGTAAGCTGAACCAGTGCACTGCAAGTGAAGACTAGGATTGTGGAGACTCTCCTTGTGTCTATTATTCCATCTCTGACCAAGGAGTTTACTGCCACACCCATTGGTAACCCTTTAGGGTTTTGCTGTTGCCCTTAGCAACAGCATTTCGGGTTCTCTACGTATTAAATCACAACATCTCGCTTCTTTCCATCTGAGCATTCCTAATACTAGGGAGACACCCAGTTTCTTAGCCTTTGGGCTTCTCTGTTCACTTTGTGTTTATTTTGTTACCCTATCACCTTCTGTGTATGTAATGTCATATTCCCCAGTCTGTCTGTGAGTTCATGTGTTTTGCATCCCTCTCCGTTCAGACACCAGTACATTCCTGCTGGCACTGGTGTGCATAACATGAACAAGATAATGCAGGCCATTTAGATAATATTCAGTTGTTTTGGGCTGCGGCGAAGCCTGGAATTAGAGGTCAGGTGATGAAGTATGTGGCCAGGAAACGGAGAAAACTTTCAAAGGTTATCGAAGAACACAGTAAATTGTTGACTACAGCGTATGATGCACGCTGCAATCGGACTCTAAAGTTTCTCGAAAACATTACGTAGATGCCAAACGTTCTTATGATACCTTATGTATTGAAAGGGCTCAATTTGCCCATGATGTCCAGCGTAGTAAATATTATTATGGGTGCAATAAATTGGGGAGACTGCTTGCTGACCTTGTACATTCCCATAACGCCCCTTCTCGTATATTGCAAATTAACCCTTCAAATGGACCCCCGGTTACTGATCCATCGGAGATATCCGATCATTTCAGGGATTATTACCGGTTGCTATATACCTCCCCACTTGATTCTGAATCTGAAGGCGACCAATTCCTTTCTAAGGTGGAATTGCCTGTCCTAACTGAGGAGGAGAGAGATTAAGTGACTACACCAGTAACTGATGTAGAATTATCCTTTTTGATCAAATCATTAGCTAAAGGTAAATCCCCAGGTCCTGATGGTTTTGGAAGAAAGAATACTATCAACTTCTTTTAGATAATTTGTTACCCCACATGGTTACTTTGTTTCATTCCTTGCTGTCTGGAGAACAACCCCCCTCTAATTTCACTGAGGCTAGGATCGTGGTATTTCCAAAACCAGGCTAAGACCCTACACAGGTCCAATCCTATAGACCCATTTCTCTATTAAATCAGGACCTGAAACTTTTTACTAAACTTTTGGCGCAACGTATGCAGAGTTTTCTACCTCGGATATTGCAACCAGCTCAAAATGGCTTTGTGAAGGGCATAACTTCGGTCCACAATGTCCGTATGTTGGTAGCGGCATTATATCATTATCATCAATTGAACAACAAAGAAGCCATCATTGTCAGCTGTGATGCTGACAAGGCTTTTGATAGGGTTTCCTGGTCGCATATTTCACATATACTCCATGCCCAACAATTTGGCCCCGCATTTATTGGTATATGGCATTTATTGGCATTTAATATGTTGTACTCACATCCGATGGCTTATGTAACTATTAATGGACTAAATTCATCACCTTTCCCACTGTCTTGAGACACTCGCCAAGGAGGTCCCCTCTCGCCACTGTTGTTTAATTTGGCACTTGACCCATTGATCCGCGTATTCTGTAAGGACAATACATGGTGAGGTGTTAGATTAGGCATTTCAGAGTTTAAAGTATCGACCTTTGCAGAAGATTTGCTTCTATATTTTAGGAATCCAAAACAAGCCCTCCCCTCCTTACAACATATTTTGGCAGATTTTCAATTGATATCTGGTTTCACTATTAATTTTACTAAAACAGAAGCTTTGGCTCTACATACTATGGCTAAATCTGGATGGGATGGCTCCTTTTCTTTTCGTTGGGTCCAGGATCATCTCTTGTATTTAGGTTTACGATTTCCCAGTGATCCTACCACTATATATACTGTTAATTATACATACTTTGTCACTCAAATGTTGTCAGATTTTGAAAAATGGAGACATCTGCCATTATCATATATTGGGAGATGCCATTTATTTAAAATTATTTATTTCCCTCAGTTTTTATATCCAATCCAGATACTGCCATCAATAGAACCTTATCCAAATTCATATGGGCAGGCAAACGCCCTCGTATTTCACTTTTTAAACTGCAACAGCCAGTATCATTGGTAGGTATCAATCTTCCTAACATACAAGACTATGCAATAGCTTCTAATCTGAGATATGCGCTGGACTGGATAGGTGAAACCTCTGCCTTTGTTAATTTGGATATTGAATGAGGCTTTCTTATCAAGGGCTCTCTAATTTCCACTCTCCACACCTCCCCGCTTTCTCTTCCTATTGAGGTTAAAGATAACCCACTTTTGTGCACTCCATGTATAGAATGGCGTATATCACGTAAACATTTAGGATTGTCCTCTACTCGTACAATATTCTCATCGTTATTACATAATAATGATTTTCAACGGGGTGACCCTCAAGCGATTTTTGAAACTTGGCATCTCCATGGACTTCGATTAGCATATCATTTGATGGATGATGGTCTCTCCACCACCCTCACCCTGGAGAGACTCAAGGAGTTATTTCCTGATATCCAGATTCCCATATTTGCTTATTTTCAGGCCCGTAGTTTTGTAAAGAGACTATTATCTGAGCTAACCCATTCAAATCCTTCTCTGGTATTTGATGTTTTGATAAAATCCCGTTTAGGTACCTCCTTCCCTACCTCCTTATTATATGAACAGGTTAGGAAGAAAATTGACCTCACGACTTTATCGACAGGTATGGCAAAGTGGAAAGATTCCTCCCCTAAAATTTCCCTGCATACTATTGTTATGGCCTCGACCAAATTGAATAAACAGTTACTCTCCTCCTCGTTTGCTGAAATGCAATTTAAGATCCTTCATCAAGCGTACTATACTCCCAAACTGAGATTCCTCACTGGAGTAGCAGAGGACTCCAATTGTTTTAAATGTTGCCTCCCCGACGCTGACATTCTCCACTGCCTCTGGTCTTGTTCAGTGGTTCATACTTTTTGGACCACTGTTCAAAATTATATAAGCAATGTCCTTCACATGTCCTTTACTATACCGATGCCATGGGCATTATGGAATTACTATACTCAACCTCCATCCCCACAACATACTAAAGGCACTGTACGTCTACTTGCTAAAATAGCAGAAGTGGATAAAAAAACTATTTTGTCTCAGT
The DNA here is from genome assembly GCF_028390025.1 of Pseudophryne corroboree. NCBI lineage: Eukaryota > Metazoa > Chordata > Amphibia > Anura > Myobatrachidae > Pseudophryne > Pseudophryne corroboree. The sequence goes on from NC_086445.1 coordinate 685,463,828, forward strand.
GGATACACTCTACTCCCATTGCTCTTTCTCTTATGTTACCGAGATTGGCTTATGTTTACAGGATGGAGTGGATAGACTGTTCTTTGGATTTAGAATCTCGATCACACATTTTTTTTATATTTGGCTGCCCTATGTGCTCACATTATCAACTGAAGAGAAGGACTTCCTTAGAGGTATAGTACGTCTTGCTTCTTGGTATAACTTAACTACACTGGAGAAAGGCTACCAACCTTTATAGGTAGAGATTCATTTAATAGGTTATAGATATCCACATTGAATCAGTCTACTCGTTCTATCCTACTGTATGATTTTCTTTTGTAGACCAGGAATGTTCTCACTTGACGCTGTATGACCCCTCCTTTTGATATTTTCGTATTTCTGTATATGTCTTTGTTTATATATACACTTCCAATGTTTTCCTATGGAGCTATAACTTCCTTATATTTTCTATTGACTGCCAACCTGTATGCGACAATGAACTCATATCATTTGTACTGTTTATATTTTTCAATAAACATATTTGAAATAAATAAATAAATAAATAAATAAAATAAATAAATGCAGCTGATATATGTACAGTATTCTGTACAAAATTTGTTTTTGAAGGAAGGAAACACTACATCCCATTCATTTTGCTAATAATGCATACTTCCCAACTGTTATAAACAAAGAACTAAGACTGGGGAATTAATTCAGAGTTAGACACAAATGCAAATATAAAACGCACCTGGGAAAAAAAGTTGCATATTGCTACCTATTGTGAGTTGGCAGCAGATGTAAAATCTGACACTCTACCTACAAATGTAGCCATACTCATCTTGCTGCGATGCTGCATGTTGCATTGCAGCATGTTGCTTAAGTCTGTGACTATTCACAGCCAGGGGCGGAACTGTGGGAGGCAGTGGAGTCGGCTGCCGCCGGGCTCCTCACCTCAGGGGGGCACTTCTCCTCCACTGTCTCCCACTGACGATCGCTCGCTGCTACCTTATTTTTTTGAATTCTTACAGACGGAGGAGCTGTGTCCGTGACACGGAAGCTGCCTCCTGTACCTAGAGAGAGCTGGCACTGGCTGCAGCTAGGGGGAGCTCCAGAGCACAGCTCCTCCCGCGCCCTTCCAGTTAAGCAAGCCAGCCGAGTGAAGCTCTCTGTTCCTCCATCAGGCTGATGATAGCCAAAGGTAGGCACTGGCCTCAAGCTGCACTGTGGTGGGGGTGCTGGGGGGGCTTTGATAAATGTTGGAAGCACTGTGTTTTGTGTGTGCGTGTCTTAGGTGAGGTGTGTGTGTGTGTGTGTGTGTGTGTGTGTTTTTTTTTTAAGGAAAGTTGTGTGTTCAAGTAAAAGAGGCATGTGTGAAAGGCATGTGTGTGTGTAAGTGAGAGGCATGTGTAAGTGAGAGGCATGTGTGTGTGTGTGAGAGAGGCATGTGTGTGAGAGGCATGTGTGTATGTGTGTGAGAGGCGTGTGTGTGTGTGTGTGAGAGGCATGTGTGTGAGAGGCATGTGTGTATGTGTGTAAGTGAGAGGCGTGTGTGTGTGTGTAAGTGAGGTGTGTGTGTGAGAGGCGTGTGTGTATAAGTGAGCGGCATGTGTGTGAGAGGCATGCATGTGTGTAAGTGAGAGGCGTGTGTGTGTGAAGCATGTGTGTGTAAGTGAGAGGCTTGTGTGTGTGTAAGTGAGAGGCACGTGTGTGAGAGGCAAGGATTAAAGGAGGAATTTGAGCATTTCTACAGGACTATGGGGGTCATTCCGACCCGTTCGCACGCAGCGGTTTCTCGCTGCGGTGTGAACGGGTGCGGAATGCGCATGCGCGGCGGACACTGTGAGTGTGCGCGACATTGCCCGGCGACAGAGGTTGCCGGGTTACGTCGCGCCTACCGACGGAAGCGGTCGCAGAGGAGACCGCTAAGAAGATTGACAGGAAGGAGGTGTGGCAGGGCGGATCCAGACTGTTGGAGACCGTTTTCGAGGAGTGGTGAGTAAAACGCAGGCGTGTCCAGGACAACGGAGGGCGGAGGTGTGACGTCAAAGCCGAGCCCATCATCGCTGGATCCATCGCACAGGCTAAGTATGTCCAGATGTCATTAAGGTTTTTAAAGACTTTTTCCATCTATGTCTTTTCAGGTGTTATATTGCAGTCATATTCATTTTCATACATTCATGTGATTTTTTTATTAATTTTTTAATAATTCATTAATAGGTCAATTTATGTATGTACATTTTCAGTTTCATTTTTATTTATATCAATGTGTTTAACGAAACACTGTTTTATTCATCTTAATAATAAATTTACTCTTTAGACTCATTCAGCGCTCCCATTTCTTTCCACTATCACATTTTTGATTCATTGTTGGGGCTGCCCGCCCACAACCGGTGAGCGGCCGTCTGAGTCTTAGTAGGTGTGTGTGTATTGTGGAGCGCCAATTCTGTGTATAAGTATGTCCAGGGCTGGTCCATTCCTGCTTGAAATTTTTTTAGCTTAGCAGGGCTGCACAAGCGATCACAGCCCTGCTAAGCTAAATTACACTCCCCCATACGCATGGACTATTGATTGCAGCAGCAGCTAAAAGTTGCTGGCTGCAAACAACTCGGAATGACCACCTATGTACAGAGCACACACCTGGTCTGGGTACACGCTACCTTACAAATATATGGAGGGGTGTCCATTTCTGAATGTGTGTGTGTGTGTGTGTTTGTGTGTGTGAGTCGCGTGTGTGTGTGTGAGGCGTGTGTGTGTGTGTGTGTAAGTGAGAGGCATGTTTTTTTTTAAGTGAAGGAGGCGTGTGTGTGTGAGTGAAAGAGGCATGTGTGAGAGGCATGTGTGTGTTTTTAAGTGAAGAGGCATGTGTGTGTTTAAGTGAAAGGCGTTTGTGTGTTAAAGTGAAAGCGGCGTGTGTGTATGTTTAAGTGAAAGAGGCGTGTGTGTGCTTTTAAGTGAATGTGTGTTTTTTATATATATCGGCACACCGCTGCGCCAAAGCATCTCCATCGAGACCTGCTGGCGGGTGAGGGAGCACTGTAGGTGTACTATAAAGGTATGCTGGTATCTGTTTTTATTGTAATGACTGACTTGGAGTGCGTCCACTTTTTATGTGTATCTATATTACTATTGGGAAAGGTACCTGAGCACGCTACTACTGTTCACCCTGAGTGCCGGATAGTTACATATGGTATGTGTGTGTATATGTAGGGGGGCACCAACATTTATCATGCCTCCGGGCGACTGGGACGAACTTACGCCACTGTTCACAGCCTACAATCACTCCATTATTTCCATGAGGAAATTAATGAATAGTCACAGCCTGGCATGTCATGCAGCAAGTTGTGTTGCAGCATGCCACATCGCAGCAAAGATGAGCATGTCTACATCTGTAGATAGCAACACGTGACTACCTATACCATACTTGCCAGCTTTTCTGCAATATCTGGGAGACTCCCGAATCTCGGTGGGCAAGTCTTCCGGAGTCCCCGTGTAGCCACCTGGAGCCAGGGCCGGATTAAGCCTGGGGGGGGGGGCACTTAAGACCCAGGCCCTGGTGGGAGGGGAGGCCCTGTTGGAAGGGGAGGGTGTATATTAGATTGTGCATACCTCACAACATGACAAAATGCTCTCTACCTGGACTTTTAATATATGATTGGCATTACATATGTTGAACTATTTAATTGATAAAAAAGGTATTTCAACAAAAAGCATTACAATCATAATTAAGAGGGAAGTCCAGGTAGAGAGCATTTTGTCCCTCCTGGAATGGGAAGTATGGATTGTGTATATTAAATATAAACCAATGGTGTATATTAGATTTAAACTAATAGTTTAATGAGGCCCGGGTATTGTTTATATTTCCACCTAATAGAGATACAAATATTTTATAATGTTGTCCTGTAGTGGCACAAAGACAATCTAAACCACCTTAAAATACACATAGAAAAATTAAATCTATAAATTATCTTGCTAAAATGCAGTAGCAGCAGCAGCCTCTGTACTACTAACACACTGGGACAGGACTCAGGAGGATGCTCAGAGTGTGACTCTCTCTAGACGTGAATGCTCTCATTACATAACAGGTTACACAGGGCCCTGACACTCAGGCGGGAGGAGGAAAAGCTGGGATCCTTGGGTCACTTACAGCTCTCTCCCCTCTGCTCATTACACCAGATATTCCTGTGTCTCTGCCTGCAATGCATACTGTCCTGCTCACATCCTGGCAGCCTGGTCGTGCTGCTGCACAAGAGGGAGAGCTAATGATGTTAGTGTGCTTTGGCTGGGGGGCCCTTTGACAGAGGGGGGCCTGAGGTACAGTATGCCCTACATCCCCCCCTTAATCTGGCTATGCCTGTAACTGTCAGCTTTCTGAGTGCAGTGGATAAGTTGGGTGGTGATTAGAGCTGTAGTGCATCATCATGGCCCCACCCCCTGCATCTCAATACAGTAACCTTAGCATTGTATAGTAGAAGGAAGGTCACAATTAGATGATTGCGCCATCACATTCCCCACACCGCCCACTTGGCCACGCCATCTTTCAGCTTGGAGAGAGGCTTGATGGCACAAATGTAATAGCCTGTGAATTGCAGGAATCGGTGAGTTCCTGGCGAGTCTGGCCAGTGCTTTCAAGTAGCAATAATTTAAATGGATAAACCATGTTATTACATTTACCCTAATATCTCCAAACTTGACTCCTTTGTGCAACTTAGAATACACCTCATTAGTTTTTTCTCCATGAGCTAGACTAGGGGTGGGCAACAGGCGGCCCGCGGGCCGGATGCGGCCCGCGGACCGATCCTGCCTGGCCCGCTGTGCCCCACCAGAGTGCAATGACAAGAGGCCCGACAGGCCGCTTGTCATTGCACTGCTCTCAGACGCGGCGCCGCTGAGGAAATCCCGGTCACGTCACAGGGTCAGCTGACCGGGATTTCCTCTATCATGCGCTGGGCGGCGCTGGGCGTCACGGGGGGCGGCGCTGGGCGGGCACTGCAGTGGGGACTCAGAGCAGAAGCGGCCAGTGGGGAGCACTGCGGAGGCCAGTGGGGAGAAGAAATGGCGGCCAGCGGGGAGAAGAAGCGGCGGCCAGTGAGGAGAAGCGGAGGCGGCAGCAGCAGCGCGGATCATCAGACAGCGGGGATCGTCTGCCACTGACAAATAGGTATACCCCCTGTCCTGGATAAAGCTAAAGCTGCCATATAAGTTCAGGGGAGGGGAGTTAAAAACGGTTATATGGGTTTAGGGGAGGGGGAGGGTAAGGACTGCTATATAGGTTTAGGGGAGGGTGGGGAAAGGGGGGTAGGGACTGTCTGCCGTAATGTGTAAAAAGGGGATGCTGTCTGCCGTAATGTGTAAAAACGGGGGCGCTGTCTGCCGTAATGTGTAAAAACGGGGGCACTGTCTGCCGTAATGTATAAAAACGGGGACGCTGTCTGCCGTAATGTATAAAAACGGGGGCGCTGTCTGCCGTAATGTGTAAAAAGGGGATGCTGTCTGCCGTAATGTGTAAAAACGGGGGCGCTTGCTGCCGTAATGTGTAAAAAACGGGGGTGCTGTCTGCCGTAATGTGTAAAAACGGGGGCACTGTCTGCCGTAATGTATAAAAACAGGGACGCTGTCTGCCGTAATGTATAAAAACGGGGGCGCTGTCTGCCGTAATGTATAAAAACGGGGGCGCTGTCTGCCGTAATTATAAAAATGGGGGTGCTGTCTGTCGTAATCTGTAAATAGGGGACGCTGTCTGTCGTAATGTGTAAAAAGGGGGACGCTGTCTGCCGCAATGTGTAAAAAGGGCACGCTGTCTGCCGTAATGTGTAAAAAGGGATCTCTTTTTGAGTATTTTGTGTGTGGCCCTCGAATATTCGCTGGAAGTGTTAAGCGCCCCCCCAGCTGAAATAATTGCCCACCCCTGAGCTAGACTCTCCACACCACCCAATATGATGTAGAATACTCAGATGCCTCCCACATTGAGGGTCACACTCTATATGCCCCAGGGCTTTACAGTTGGGCAACCTGTGACTCTCCAGCTGTGGAACTATTAGAAAGATCCAAACAAAACATAGGCATATCTATAATTGGTGCAGGGTGTGGCCCACACTGCACACCCTACACCCTTAACCTATAATTACTTCTCTGTTGACACAGCTGTAATCACTGGTGTAAGAATTGGGAAAAATTGCACAGACACCATTTTGTGCATGTACAGTACAGTACAGAAATCACCAGGAGAACAGTGTCTGTTTTTTTTAATTCAGTTTATACACAAATTATACAATGCCAGGGGTGGATTAAGATAGAAAACCAGCCCGAGACATTTATGGAAGCATCCCTAATGGGGGTGCGGTCTGATGAGAGGCTGGGGCCTGTTAAGGGTGCGGGATCCCTCCTCATAGGGTCTGAATGTACGCAATTACGGCTTTCCTTGCGTCTTTTGCTGCAGTTGTGTCTGAGAACAGGGGTGAATTGGGAACTAAAAGCGGCCCTGTAAAACTTTGTAGAAGTGGCCTGACATGGGCAGAACAAGAGCTGTAACATACCATGTAGCCATGGCAGCATCACTGGATGCTGTACTGCAGAGATACAGAATGAGGAAAATGTAGTGTACTGAGTGCGGTGGGCTGCCTGTCATGTGGTGGGTGGGGCCACATGACATCACTCAAATTGGGCCCCACAGACACGCCGGCCTACCAGGAATCTTACTGATGAGCCCTATGGCCAATACGGCCCTGTGCTTACATAAATGACAAGTACAGAAATGACAAAATATCTTATGCAAAAAAAAACTAAAAAGGTAAAAAAAAAATCATAATATAAACTTATAAGTAGGCTGTATCACTGTGCTGGGACAAGTAAGAATATGGGACAGCTTCCGATTACAAATTGGTTACCTTCAGATCTGACAATGGCCCTCATTCCGAGTTGATAGCTCGCTAGCTGCTTTTAGCAGCATTGCCAACGTTAAGCCGCCACCCTCTGGGAGTGTATCTTAGCTTAGCAGAAGTGCGAACGAAAGGTTAGCAGAATAGTGCTGACATTTTTTCAAGCAGTTTCATAGTAGCTGCAGACCTACTCCTTCCTTGCAATCACTTCAGTCTGTTTGGTTCCTGGTTTGACGTCACAAACATGCCCTGCGTTCGGCCAGCCACACCCCCGTTTCCCCAGTCACGCCTGCGTTTTTGCCTGACACGCCTGCGTTTTTTAGCACCCTCACGGAAAGCGGCCAGTTACCACCCAGAAACACCCACTTCCTGTCAATCATTCAACGATCAACAGTGCAACTGAAAAGCGTCGCTAGACCTTGTGTGAAACTTCATAGTTTTGTGGGAAAGTACGTCGCGCACTGCGGGCCATACGCATGCGCAGAAATGCAGATTTTTAGCCTGATCAACTCGGAATGACCCCCAATATTCAAAGTGTCACAGGCCCATTTCACCACTTGGTAAACTACTGAAAAAGGTTTATGGTCTTTAACAATGTGAATTTGGGAAAATTAATTCTTCTTTATTACATATCAATTCACCTGTTCCTTACATACACATACAGTAGTAAAACTCTACATATATTAGACATGAATTCACATATGCATAGATATCACACATCACTCTCTCCTTACCTTCAATATCAGAAATAATAGGATTTTAATTACCTACCAGTAAATCCTTTTCTCGTATTCCGTAGAGGATGCTGGGGTCCATATTAGTACCATGGGGTATAGATGGGTCCACCAAGAGCCATTGGCACTTCAAGAGTTTAATAGTGTGGGCTGGCTCCTCCGTCTATGCCCCTCCTACCAGACTCAGTCTAGAAACTGTGCCAGAGGAGACAACATACTTCGAGAGAAGGAATTACACAGATAGTGGCGAGACTCATACCAGCTCACACAACATACAGATCCGGCTAACATCCCGGAAAACTCAGCAACAGCTGAAACAGTACTAAAACAGTAAATAACGCAGAACTTACCTAGGAACCAGGCAGTACTGAACTATAAAACTAATGCAGGAAAACGAAGCGCTGGGCGGGCGCCCAGCATCCTCTACGGACTACGAGAAAAGGATTTACCGGTAGGTAATTAAAATCCTATTTTCTCTTACGTCCTAGAGGATGCTGGGGTCCATATTAGTACCATGGGGATGTATGGGATGCTCTCAGTATGGGAGGGAGAGCGCGGAGGCTCCTGCAACACTGCTTGACCAAACTTGGGGTCATCAGAGGCCAAAGTATCGAACTGGTAAAACTTAGCAAACGTATTCGAACCAGACCAAGTAGCAGCTCGGCAAAGCTGTAAAGCCGAGACAACCCGGGGAAGCGGCCCAGGAAGAACGCACTTTATGAGTAGAGTGGGCTGTAACCGATTTCGGGCACGGCAATCCTGCCGTAGAATACGCATGCTGGATAGTGATCCTGATCCAGCGCGAAATCGACTGCTTAGAAGCAGGACACCCAATTTTCTTGGGATCGTAGAGGACAAAGATAGAGTTAGTTTATCTCTGACGAGCCGTCCTCTTCATATAGATCTTCAAGGCCCTGACAACATCCAAAGCCTTTGAAGCAATTGAGGAGTCAGTAGACACTGGCACCACAATAGGTTGGTTGATATGGAAAGCCGATACAACCTTAGGCAGGAACTGTGGACGAGTCCTAAGTTCCGCCCTGACTTCCTGGAAGATCAGATAAGGGCTTCTACAAGATAAAGCCCCCAATTCCGACACGCGTCGGGCAGAAGCCAAGGCCAATAAAGTGACCGCCTTCCACGTGAGAAACTTGATGTCAGCTTCCAGTAGAGGCTCAAACCAAGCTGATTGTAGGAACTGCAACACCACATCTAGATCCCAGGGTGCCATTGGCACCACAAAGGGAGGCTGGATGTGCAGAACCCCTTTCAAAAAGGTCTGAACCTCAGGGAGGACAGCCAATTGTTTTTGAAAAAAGATGGACAAAGCAGAGATCTGGACCTTGATGGATCCTAATCTCAGGCCCACATCCACTCCCGCCTGCAGAAAAAGGAGAAAACATCCAAGTTGAAACTCCACCGCAGGAATGTTTCTTGATTCACACCAAGAAACATATTTCTTCCAAATACGGTGGTAATGTTTAGACATTACCCCCTTCCTAGCCCGAATCAGGGTACCCTTCCGAGCTAAGATCTAGCGCTCAACCGCCATGCTGTCAAACGTAGCCGTGGTAAGTCCTGATAGGCGAACGGCCCCTGCAGTAGCAAATCCTCCCGAAGAGGTAAGGACTTTGGTTCTTCCAGCAGAAGATCCAGTAGATCCGCATACCAAGCCCTCCTTGGCCAGTCTGGAGCAATGAGGATTGCAAGAACCTTTGTTCTTCTTACCAGCTGAAGAACCTTTGGAATCAGAGGAAGTGGGGGAACACATACACTGACGGGAACACCCACGGAGTTACCAGTGCATCCACCGCCACTGCCTGAGGGTCTCTTGACCAGGAACAGTACCTCACCAGCTTCTTGTTGAGGCGGGAGGCCATCATGTCTACGTGAGTAACCCCCCCACCAACCGGTTACATTCTCGAACACCTCCGGATGGAGGCCCCACTCCCCTGGATGGAGATCGTGCCTGCTGAGGAAGTCTGCTTCCCAATTGTCTACTCCCGGAATGAAGATTGCTGACACCGCTACAGCGTGCCTTTCCGCCAAGAGGAGGATTTTTGACATCTCTGGCATTGCAGCCCTGCTCTTCATTCCGCCTTGTCAGTTTATGTAGGCTACAGTGGTCACATTGTCCGACTGCACCTGAACAGACCGATCCTGTAGAAGGTGTGCTGCTTGCAGAAGGGCATTGTACATGGCCCTTAGCTCCAGGATGTTAATTGGGAGAAGGGATTCTTGATTCGACCACCTTCCTTGAAAAGTTTCCCCCAGAGCGACTGCTCCCAAACCTCTTAGACTTGCATCTGTGGTTAAAAGGATCCAGTCCTGAATCCCGAACCTTCAGCCTTCCAGAAGGTGCGGAAGTTGTAGCCACCAGAGAAGGGAAATCCTGGTTTTCAGAGACAGGCGTATCCTCTTGTGCATGTGTAGGTGAGAGCCCGACCACTGGTCCAATAGGTCCAGCTGAAAAGATCAAAAATGAAACCTGCCATACTGCAGAGCCTTGTAGGCGGCAACCATCTTCCCCAGAAAGCGGATGCATTGATGAACTGAAACCCAGGTAGGCTTTAAGACATCCCGGACCATAGTTTGAATCACCAATGCTTTCTCCACCGGGAGAAATACCCTCTGCACTACCGTGTTGAGGATCATTCCCAGGAAAGACAGCCTCCTTGACGGCTCTAGATGAGACTTTGGGAGGTTTAGGAACCAACCGTGCTTTCTGAGCAGCTGTGTCGTGAGCTTGATGGATTGCAACAACCTCTCCCTGGACGACGCCTTGATCAGGAGATCGTCCAGATATGGAATTATGTTCACCCCCTGCTTGCAGAGGAGAACCATCATCTCCGCCATCACCTTGGTGAAGATCCTCGGTGCTGTGGAGAGGCCAAACGGCAGCGCCTGGAACTGATAGTGATCGTCCAACAGTGCAAACCTGAGGTATGCCTGATGCGACGACCAAATGGGAATGTGGAGGTAAGCATTCTTGATGTCCAGCGACACCAGGAACTCCCCCTCCATCAGTCCTGAGATGACAGCTCTCAGAGATTCCATCTTGAATTTGAACTCCCTGAGATAAGGGTTCAAAGACTTTAAGTTTAGAATAGGCCGTACCGAACCATCCAGTTTTGGTACCACAAAAAGGTTAGCGTAATAACCCTTGTTCCACTGCTGAGGTGGAACCGGAACAACCAATTTCAGATGGCATCCAGAAGAACTGTTCTGTCTGCCAGCAAAGGTGGGGGATCTTGAAACTCCAGTCTGTAACCCCTGGACACAATATCCAGTACCCAGGGGTCCAGGCCCGATGACACCCAGATGTAGCTGAACTGTCAGAGTCTTGCCCCCACCTGACCTTTCTCCAGGCCTAGCTGTGCACCGTCATGTGGAGGACTTAGGGGTATAAGAATCGGGCTTCTGGGCTTGGGATCCTGCGGGAGCAGGTTTCTTTCCCTTGGCACAACCACCTCTGAAGAAGGTGTTCGAAGGCTTGTTCTTTCTAGACCTCGCGGACCGAAACGACTGTGACGTGGCTGGTGTAAAAGGCTTCTTCGCAGCTGGTGCAGCTGAGAGGAGAAAAGTAGACTTACCCGCGGTAGCTGTGGCAATCCACGCATCCAGCGCCTCCCCAAAGAGAGCCTGACCTGTATACGGTAGGCCCTTCACGATCCGCCTGGATTCCGCATCCGCAGACCATTGGCACAGCCAGAGACCCCTGTGAGCCGAGACGGACATGGAGGAGATCCCCGCAGCCATGGAACCCAGGTCCTTCATGAAATCCACCAGGAAACCTGCAGAATCCTGAATATGGCGTAAAAACAAATCAACGTCACCTTTATCCAGTGTAGTCGATTCACAGGCTATCCCGCCTCACTTGTCAGTGCCGCCCCCCTCCCTGGCAGAAGTGCAAAAGCATCGCACAGAGGCAATGCTTTTGCACTTTAGGAGTAGCTCCCGGCCAGCGCAGCTTTAGAATGCTGGCCAGGAGCTACTCGTCGCTCCCTGGCCCCAGGGCCGGCCCAAGCCTAATTTTTTTGAAAGCGAATATAGATAGTGGCCCCCCCACAATGGATGATGGAAGATATTGTACACACAAAAGCTTAAACCGCATTAAGCAAAATATGGGTGTAATCAACTGTCTACCATAAAGTTAAAACTTTGCAAGATATTCAATAATCTGATCTCAACCAACTCAGGCATGCATTTCAGTTGCTGAAATCAAAGATAAATGCAAGACACAAAAAACAACAACTGAAAACAGCTGCAAAGCATAACAAAGGAGAAAACACAGCATTTGGTGATTCTCAGCAAAGTATTACAAATGAACGTAGGGGACTTTGCATAAAAACGGCTGCAATTTGGATGAACATGCTGACCAACCAGCCAGGGGATGATGGAACAACCCCACCAACATGGGGGACTGTTATGAAGTATATGCAAGTGAATATTATATATATATATATATATATATATATATACACACACACACACACACACACACACACACACGCACGCACGCACGCACGCACGCACACACACACACACACACACACACACACAGTGGTTGAAGTGGAAATTTTGAAGTGGGAGTATGGAAAAGTTAAGGATGCAGTTATGTGCTCGCGCGAAGGCGCGCGCTCCAGAAAAGGGGGCGTGGTCACTCAAAAGGGGGCATGTACAGTGTATTAGAACCCCTTATACTATCTAGTACTGGTGCCCCTTTCACCTTATAGCACACGGTGCAAGTCGAAATTCACAATATAGCACACGGTACGAGCCGAAATTCACATTATAGCACACGGTACGAGCCAAAATTCACATTATAGCACACGGTACGAGCCAAAATTCACATTATAGCACATGGTACGAGCCAAAATTCACATTATAGCACACGGTACGAGCCGAAATTCACATTATAGCACACGGTACGAGCCGAAATTCACATTATAGCACATGGTACGAGCCGAAATTCACATTATAGCACACTGAATGAGCGGAAATTCACATTGTAGCACACTGAATGAGCCGAAATTCACATTGTAGCACGCTGAATGAGCCAAAATTCACATTATAGCACACTGAATGAGCCAAAATTCACATTATAGTACACTGAATAAGCCGAAATTCACATTGTAGCACACTGAATGAGCCGAAATTCACATTGTAGCACACTGAATGAGCCGAAATTCACATTGTGGCACACTGAATGAGCCAAAATTCACCTTATAGCACACTGAATGAGCCAAAATTCACATTATAGTACACTGAATGAGCCGAAATTCACATTGTAGCACACTGAGTGAGCCGAAATTCACATTGTAGCACACTGAATGAGCCGAAATTCACATTGTGGCACACTGAATGAGCCAAAATTCACACTATAGCACACTGAATGAGCCAAAATTCACATTATAGTACACTGAATGAGCCGAAATTCACATTGTAGCACACTGAATGAGCTGAAATTCACATTATAGCACATTGAATGAGCCGAAATTCACATTTTAGCACACTGAATGAGATGAAATTGTGACAGCAGGGACAGGGAGAGAGAGAGAGAGAGAGAGAGAGAGAGAGAGAGAGAGAGAGAGAGAGAGAGAGAAAGAGGCGACAGGGAGAGAGAGAGGCGACAGGGAGAGAGAGAGGCGACAGGGAGAGAGAGAGAGACGACAGGGAGAGATGACAGGGAGAGAGAGAGAGTGACGAGAGTGACAGCAGGGAGAGAGAGAGTGACGAGAGTGACAGCAGGGAGAGAGAGAGTGACGAGAGTGACAGCAGGGAGAGAGTGACGAGAGTGACAGCAGGGAGAGAGAGAGACGAGAGTGACAGTAGGGACAGTAACGACAGAGAGAGAGGGTGACAGCAGGGGAACATTACCTGACTTGGTGCGGTGATGTCCTTCTGACCGCCATTTGTTGCGGGTTAGCAGCTGGCAGCGGTGAGCGGCTGGTGGCGGTGAGGGGCTCTTGGCTGGAGGCCAGGGGCGTAGCTAGACCTTTATGGGCCCCATAGCAAAATTCTGAAAGGGCCCCCGTGTGCTTCGCAAGAGCACCGTGGATCGGGAGAAGTACGGGAGTGGAGGACAGGGCAGGCTACAGCATCATGTACAGGCTACAGCATCATGAAAATAATTTTTTCATATATATAAAAATTATATTCACTTGCATATTATATATATATATATATATATATATATATATATATATATAGACTAGTCTATAATTATTACAGAGGGAGCAGTCTTCTGCAGATGTTTGCTGTTGCAATTTTTTCAGTGGGCAGGGGGCTCAAAACTTGTAGATGGCCCCCTCATTAATTATAATACCACTGTGGCATTATGATTAATGATGGGGCCACCATGCCATCTGCAAGTTTTCAGCCCCCTGCCCACTGAAAAAATTGCAACAGCAAACATCTGCAGAAGACTGCTCCCTCTGTAATAATTATAGACTAGTCTATATATATATATATATAATATGCAAGTGAATATATTTATTTGTATCTTAATATTTATATAGGGCCGGCCCTGCGCTGAGCCTGCCAGCCCAGAAATCAGATCTACATAATAACACTGACTCTGCACTACGCGTGAGACTGACTCCAGTCTCTACCTCCTCTCTCCGGCAGCCAGCAGGGAAGCGAGAGCAGTGCGGGCGGCCTGTGCGCTGGAGGGACCCGCTCAAAGATGTCTCCAGACTCCGGCGGCGGATGCGGTCAGGCAAGCAGCATGCTGTACGCACCACCACCACTATGACATTGACAGTGGCGGCAATGGCGCGGCGGCGGGCGTCCTGCCCAAGCAGAGGTTGCGCATGTTGTAATGTGCGGCGTGATGTCATGACGTCCCGCCGCTCATTACAGATATGCACACAGGAGGGACTCGGGGAGGAGGAGCCGCTTTCGCCGAGCAGGGAGCCGCAGCAGCACTGACAGTGAGTAATACTGGGCTGAGCGCTGCTTTGTTGATTGATGACAGCAGACTGAGTGAGCGCCCTCTATGTGCGGCGCCTTACTCGTCTGCGTAACGTGCGTAATTATAGGGCCGGCCCTGCCTGGCCCCCAGCGGCTGCGTGTGACATCACGCAGCTGCTGCGGCCCGCCCCCCGCACGGTCCGGCCACGTCCGACGCAGTCCGGCCATAATGGCGGCCAAACGGCGCTGTGGCGCCCCCTCCTGCCCAGCGACCGCCTCTGCCTGTCATTTAGGCAGAGGCGATCGCAGGGAAACGACGGCCTTCGGCCGTTTGGCATGCGCCAGCGCCCCAATGTGAACCCCAAAGTGTTAGGGACTTGCTCGATAGAGGTGACCTCGACGCGGTGAGCAAGCCCATATCATTGGCCAATTATATGCTAACAACCTCTTATTATATATTTATATTGTAATTTATAGTAATGATTGCATAGTGCATCTGCACCCCTTTCTTCCCCTGTATTACCATAAAATCTCAGCAGATAGCACCTCTCATTACAACCACTAGGGTGTGCAGTCTGAAACACCTAAACACAGTTGTATTTAATCTTTTAGAGCATGTGTTAACACAGTCAGAACTTTCCCTCTCAAATAAAGGTCTCTCCTTTGTTCCTACGTTACTACAGAACAGCTTTGAGTAGCATGTGGATATGCATCACCTGGGCAGTCAACTGAGACTTAAAGACCACTTCGCACAGACTCCTACACTAGAACCACCCAATGGTGATGAGACCCACCCTGGTAGCTTATGCCCCCCTAGGAGACCTAGCAATTTTGATCCACCGACTACGAACCCATCGATTTTGACTTTTACAAGATTGTTGAAAAGGGATACAGTGCCATTCGCAGAGCCGGCCCTAGCCAATTTGATGCCCTAGGCAAAATTTTGTCTGGTGCCCCCTAGCTCCGCCGCTAGTTCTGCATCTATACCTGCAACACTCAGGTAGTGGGGCCCACCGGGGGGTTACCCTGTGGGCCAGTTCAACTCTGCACAATGCCACACAGTAATGACCATAATACATATAATTCCACACAGTAAAGGAACCTTACACATATGCCCCACATTAGTAATGCCCATAATACACATAATGCCACACAGTAATGCACCTTACACATATGCCCCACATTAGTAATGCCCATAATACACATATACTGCCACAGATACTGCCACACTTGCTGGTTATACAAAAAGATCAGTATCAAACATGTAGAAACTGTCCATTCTCTTCACTATTCAGTGTGTTTGCTGGTGTCTGTTACTCCCGTTAACTGCATGCACTTTACTTTATACTGTGGGAGCTAAATGCTCTGCCCTCCAGTCTGATGTGTCCAAAAGTCACGCTGCACTGATGTTTCATATAGAAATAGCACAACGCAACTTACTGACAACGTTACAGTGGGGGTAATTCCAAGTTGATCGCAGCATGATTTTTGTTAGCAATTGGGCAAAACCATGTGCACTGCAGGGGAGGCAGATATAACATGTGCAGAGAGAGTTAGATTTGGGTGGGGTGTGTTCAATCTGCAATCTAATTTGCAGTGTAAAAATAAAGTAGCCAGTATTTATTTTACCCTGCACAGAAATAAAATAACCCACCCAAATCTAACTCTTTCTGCACATGTTATATCTGCCTCCCCTGCAGTGCACATGGTTTTGCCCAATTGCTATCAAAAATCCTGCTGCGATCAACTTGGAATTACCCCCCCGTGCTAGATGGCAGGGGAATTTTACGGTATGGACTGACTAGGAAATAAAGTGTGGGGAGAACACTGCCCATGTTATGTCCCTGCAGACACCTGGGGTTTGCACAGGGATAAGGGACACACACAGGATGGCAGAGTCCCCCTCCCCCATGTGCACAAGCAGTATAGGTGATGTCAGGTTTCTGTGAAGCAGTCTTCCAAAACACACATGTGTTATCATAAGAAGCCATCCAGTAATAACCTTATATAGTCAGTAAAAATGTCACAGGTCCAGGAATTGCATTTACTGGGCTTCTGCTGTCTGTCTGAGGTCTCACAAGTCAGGGGCATTCAAGCATGTCAGAGGAAGTTTAAGGCACAGTGTGCATTTTTTTTGACAAATGTAAACAGCAGTGTATACAAGTACTGATTGAATACATTTGGAAAGTAACAGTTAGTTTGCGGACTGTCCCTCTCAGCATGAGATGCTGCAGGGACATGCTTGGATGCCCCTAGACATGCTTGAATGCCCTAGGCAAATGCCTAGCCTGCCTATAGCTAAGGCCGGCTCTGGCCATTCGTGGACCCACAGGTCGAGGGATACAGGGGACCTACAGGGGGAGGGATACAGTGCCATTCGTGGACCTACAGGGGGAGGGTATTTTCGCTTTGAAGTGTGCGAACGCATGTGTAGCAGAGCTGTACAAACAGATCTTGTGCAGTCTCTGCGCAGCCCAGGACTTACTCAGCCGCTGCGATCCCTTCAGCCTGTCCAGGACCGGAATTGACGTCAGGAATCCTCCCTGCAAACGCTTGGACACGCCTGCGTTTTTACAACCACTCCCTGAAAACAGTCAGTTGCCACCCACAAATGCCCTCTTCCTGTCAATCTCCTTGGGATCGCCCCTTTGCATGGATTCTTCGCACAAACCCATCGCTGAGCGGCGATATGCTTTATACCCGTGCTACACGCCTGCGCGCAATGCGGTGCATACGCATGTGCAGTTTGGACCACATCGCCCGCTGTGCGAAAACGCAGCCTAGTGATCAGGTCTGAATTACCTCCCATAGTGGGTCATTCCGAGTTGTTCGCTCGCTAGCTGATTTTAGCAGCATTGCACACGCTAGACCACCGCCCTCTGGGAGTGAATCTTAGCATAGCAGAATTGCGAACGAAAGATTAGCAGAATTGCGAATAGAAAATTCTTAGCAGTTTCTGAGTAGCTCGAGACTTACTCCTACACTGCGATCAGCTCAGGCCGTTTCGTTCCTGGTTTGACGTCACAAATACGCCCTGCGTTCACCCAGCCACTCCCCCGTTTCTCCAGACACTCCCGCGTTTTTCCCTGACACGCCTGCGTTTTTTAGCCAACGCCGGGAAAATGCTGAGTTACCACCCAGAAACGCCCTTTTCCTGTCAATCATTTACCGAACACCAGTGCGACTGAAAAGCGCCGCAGACGCTACAGCATAACAGCTAAGTTTTTAGTAAAATAACTAAGCGCATGCGCTCTGTGTACATTGCGCATGCGCAGTTAGCGACTAATCACAGTATAGCGAAAATCGGCAACGAGCGAACAACTCAGAATGACCCCCATAGTGCGGGACCTTAGATTGGTGGTTTATGTTATAATAGAGGTCACTGTTTAATTGCACGAGGTTTGCATAGAATGTTTGTCTCCACATTTATCACTCCTTCTCCTCACAGTGTCCCCCGATCACACAGCGGTGTTTACCTCTGTGCTCCACGATGTAGATTAGTAACCTCTGACAGCACACTCCCGCTGGGCAGCGGGACCGTGGGCGGCTTTGTTTACATTAATAACCCCACCCACACAGCAGCAGTGTGTTAGCCAATGGGCGCGCATGCAGCCCTGCTACACACTGACAGCGTGGGAACTGTTTGTTATAGTTTGGCACTTTTTCGGCCTATATATAGGCACCCAGTAAAGAGACACTTTAGCCCCTGAGGAAAACCACCAATGCGTGGTTGAAATGGCTGTCAGGCCGCTGTTGCTGTTACTCTTTTACACCTATGGATTACAAATGATGTTTTGTGACTAAAACGTAACCCTGCTAAACGTGAGTGCTGATCCTCTATTCATTTTTTTGGATAGTGAGTGCTGTTATTTGCTTTCATGGACCCTGCACCACAATTCATGATATTTTTGGATATGTGTTAGTGTGCTGTCTCGTTCTTTGGATTTATATATATATATATATATATATATATATATAGTTATATAAAGAGATGAGCGGGTTCGATTTCTCGGAAACCGAACCCCCCCGAACTTCACCCTTTTTACACGGGTCCAAGGCAGGTTCGAACCTTCCCGCCTTGCTCGGATAACCCGAGCGCGCCCGAACGTCATCATCCTGCTGTCGGATTCTCGCGAGATTCGGATTCTATATAAGCAGCCGCGCGTCGCCGCCATTTTCACTCGTGCATTGGAGATGATAGGGAGAGGACGTGGCTGTTTATTGTTGAACTTGATTGCTTTATTGCTTAATTGTGGGGAGGACTGGGGAGCAGCTGTTAGGAGGAGTACAGTGCAGAGTTTTGCTGATCAGTGACCACCAGTTTTTATCCGTTCTCTGCCTGAAAAAAACGCTCCATACCATATCTGTGCTCAGTGTGCTGCATAATATATCTGTGCTCACACTGCTTAATTGTGGGGACTGGGGAGCAGCTGTATTATATAGCAGGAGTACAGTGCAGAGTTTTGCTGACAGTGACCACCAGTATACGTTGTCTGCCTGAAAAACACTCCATATCTGTGCTCAGTGTGCTGCTTTATTGTGGGGACTGGGGACCACCAGTATAATTAATATTATATAGGAGGAGTACAGTGCAGAGTTTTGCTGACCAGTGACCACCAGTATACTATATATAGCAGTACGGTAGGCCACTGCTGTACCTACCTCTGTGTCGTCATTCATTAAGTATACTATCCATCTACATTCTATACCTGTGGTGCATTTTAGTTTTGCAGTTTGCTGACACAGTGACCACCAGTATACTATATATAGCAGTACGGTAGGCCACTGCTGTACCTACCTCTGTGTCATCATTCATTAAGTATACTATCCATCTACATTCGATACCTGTGGTGCATTTTAGTTTTGCAGTTTGCTGACACAGTGACCACCAGTATACTATATATAGCAGTACGGTAGGCCACTGCTGTACCTACCTCTGTGTCGTCATTCATTAAGTATACTATCCATCTACATTCTATACCTGTGGTGCATTTTAGTTTTGCAGTTTGCTGACACAGTGACCACCAGTATACTATTTATAGCAGTACGGTAGGCCACTGCTGTACCTACCTCTGTGTCGTCATTCATTAAGTATACTATCCATCTACATTCTATACCTGTGGTGCGCCTCTTTTTTTCTTTGCATCATGTGCTGTTTGGGGGCAATTTTTTTGAAGTGCCATCCTGTCTTGATTGACACTGCAGTGCCACTCCTAGATGGACCAGGTGTTTGTGTCGGCCACTTGTGTCGCTTAGCTTAGTCACACAGCCACCTTGGTGCGCCTCTTTTTTTCTTTGCATCATGTGCTGTTTGGGGACAATTTTTTTGAAGTGCCATCCTGTCTTGATTGACACTGCAGTGCCACTCCTAGATGGACCAGGTGTTTGTGTCGGCCACTTGTGTCGCTTAGCTTAGTCACACAGCCACCTTGGTGCGCCTCTTTTTTTCTTTGCATCATGTGCTGTTTGGGGACAATTTTTTTGAAGTGCCATCCTGTCTTGATTGACACTGCAGTGCCACTCCTAGATGGGCCAGGTGTTTGTGTCGGCCGCTTGTGTCGCTTAGCTTAGTCACACAGCCACCTTGGTGCACCTCTTTTTTTCTTTGCATCATGTGCTGTTTGGGGACAATTTTTTTGAAGTGCCATCCATCTTGACACTGCAATGCCACTCCTAGATGGGCCAGGTGTTTCTGTCGGCCACTTGTGTCGCTTAGCTTAGTCACACAGCGACCTTAGTGCGCCTCTTTTTTTCTTTGCATCATGTGCTGTTTGGGGACTATTTTTTTGAAGTGCCATCCTGCCTGACACTGCAGTGCCACTCCTAGATGGGCCAGGTGTTTGTGTCGACCACTTGTGTCGCTTAGCTTAGCCATCTAGCGACCTCGGTGCAAATTGTAGGACTAAAAATAATATTGTGAGGTGTGAGGTGTTCAGAATAGACTGGAAATGAGTGGAAATTATGGTAATTGAGGTTAATAATACTATGGGATCAAAATGACCCCCAAATTCTATGATTTAAGCTGTTTTTTAGGGTTTTTTGAAAAAAACACCCGAATCCAAAACACACCCGAATCCGACAAAAAATTTTCGGTGAAGTTTTGCCAAAACGCGTCCGAATCCAAAACATGGCCGCGGAACCGAATCCAAAACCAAAACACAAAACCCGAAAAATGTCCGGTGCACATCACTAGTTATACCAGTGTCAGACAGGATGGCACTTAAAAAAATAGTCCCCAAACAGCACATGATGCAAAGAAAAAAAGAGCTTCACCAAAGTCGTTGTGTGACTAAGATAAGCGACCCAAGTGGCCGACACAAACACCTGGCCCATCTAGGAGTGGCACTGCAGTGTCACGCAGGATGGCCCTTCCAAAAAATACTCCCCAAACAGCACATGACGCAAAGAAAAAAAGAGGAGCAATGAGGTAGCTGTATGACGACTAAGCTAAGCGACCCTAGTGGCCGACACAAACACCTGGCCCATCTAGGAGTGGCACTGCAGTGTCACGCAGGATGGCCCTTCCAAAAAATACTCCCCAAACAGCACATGACGCAAAGAAAAAAAGAGGCGCAATGAGGTAGCTGTGTGACGACTAAGCTAAGCGACCCTAGTGGCCGACACAAACACCTGGCCCATCTAGGAGTGGCACTGCAGTGTCAGACAGGATGGCACTTAAAAAAATAGTCCCCAAACAGCACATGATGCAAAGAAAAAAAGAGCTGCACCAAAGTCGTTGTGTGACTAAGCTAAGCGACCCAAGTGGCCGACACAAACACCTGGCCCATCAGTGGCACTGCAGTGTCACGCAGGATGGCCCTTCCAAAAAATACTCCCCAAACAGCACATGACGCAAAGAAAAAAAGAGGCGCAATGAGGTAGCTGTGTGACGACTAAGCTAAGCGACCCTAGTGGCCGATACAAACACCTGGCCCATCTAGGAGTAGCACTGCAGTGTCAGACAGGATGGCACTTAAAAAAAATAGTCCCCAAACAGCACATGATGCAAAGAAAAAAAGAGCTGCACCAAAGTCGTTGTGTGACTAAGCTAAGCGACCCAAGTGGCCGACACAAACACCTGGCCCATCTAGGAGTGGCACTGCAGTGTCACGCAGGATGGCCCTTCCAAAAAATACTCCCCAAACAGCACATGACGCAAAGAAAAAAAGAGGCGCAATGAGGTAGCTGTGTGACGACAAAGCTAAGCGACCCTAGTGGCCGACACAAACACCTGGCCCATCTAGGAGTGGCACTGCAATGTCAGACAGGATGGCACTTAAAAAAATACTCCCCAAACAGCACATGACGCAAAGAAAAATGAAAGAAAAAAGAGGTGCAAGATTGTCCTTGGGACCTCCCACCCACCCTTATGTTGTAAAAACAGGACATGCACACTTTAACGAACCCATCATTTCAGCGACAGGGTCTGCCACACGACTGTGACTGAAATGACTGGTTGGTTTGGGCCCCCACCAAAAAAGAAGCAATCAATCTCTCCTTGCACAAACTGGCTCTACAGAGGCAAGATGTCCACCTCATCATCATCGTCCGATTCATCACCCCTTTCACTGTGTACATCCCCCTCCTCACAGATTATTAATTCGTCCCCACTGGAATCCACCATCTCAGGTCCCCGTGTACTTTCTGGAGGCAATTGCTGCTGGTGAATGTCTCCATGGAGGAATTGATTATAATTAATTTTAATGAACATCATCTTCTCCACATTTTCTGGAAGTAACCTCGTACGCCGATTGCTGACAAGGTGAGCGGCGGCACTAAACACTCTTTCGGAGTACACACTGGAGGGAGGGCAACTTAGGTAGAATAAAGCCAGTTTGTGCAAGGGCCTCCAAATTGCCTCTTTTTCCTGCCAGTATACGTACGGACTGTCTGACGTGCCTACTTGGATGCGGTCACTCATATAATCCTCCACTATTCTTTCAATGGTGAGAGAATCATATGCAGTGACAGTAGACGACATGTCAGTAATCGTTGGCAGGTCCTTCAGTCTGGACCAGATGTCAGCATCAGCAGTCGCTCCAGACTGCCCTGCATCACCGCCAGCGGGTGGGCTCGGAATTCGTAGCCTTTTCCTCGCACCCCCAGTTGCGGGAGAATGTGAAGGAGGAGATGTTGACGGGTCGCGTTCCGCTTGACTTGACAATTTTCTCACCAGCAGTTCTTTGAACCTCTGCAGACTTGTGTCTGCCGGAAAGAGAGATCCAACGTAGGTTTTAAATCTAGGATCGAGCACGGTGGCCAAAATGTAGTGCTCTGATTTCAACAGATTAACCACCCGTGAATCCTGGTTAAGCGAATGAAGGGCTCCATCCACAAGTCCCACATGCCTAGCGAAATCGCTCTGTTTTAGCTCCTCCTTCAATGCCTCCAGCTTCTTCTGCAAAAGCCTGATGAGGGGAATGACCTGACTCAGGCTGGCAGTGTCTGAACTGACTTCACGTGTGGCAAGTTCAAAAGGTTGCAGAACCTTGCACAACGTTGAAATCATTCTCCACTGCGCTTGAGACAGGTGCATTCCACCTCCTTTGCCTATATCGTGGCCAGATGTATAGGCTTGAATGGCCTTTTGCTGCTCCTCCATCCTCTGAAGCATATAGAGGGTTGAATTCCACCTCATTACCACCTCTTGCTTCAGATGATGGCAGGGCAGGTTCAGGTGTTTTTGGTGGTGCTCCAGTCTTCTGTACGCGGTGCCTGTACGCCGAAAGTGGCCCGCAATTCTTCTGGCCACCGACAGCATCTCTTGCACGCCCCTGTCGTTTTTTAAATAATTCTCCACCACCAAATTCAAGGTATGTGCAAAACATGGGACGTGCTGGAATTTGCCCAGATGTAATGCACGCACAATATTGCTGGCGTTGTCCGATGCCACAAATCCCCAGGAGAGTGCAATTGGGGTAAGCCATTCTGCGATGATCTTCCTCAGTTGACGTAAGAGGTTTTCAGCTGTGTGCGTATTCTGGAAAGCGGTGATACAAAGCGTAGCCTGCCTAGGAACGAGTTGGCGTTTGCGAGATGCTGCTACTGGTGCCGCCGCTGCTGTTCTTGCAGCGGGAGGCAATACATCTACCCAGTGGGCTGTCACAGTCATGTAGTCCTAAGTCTGCCCTGCTCCACTTGTCCACATGTCCGTGGTTAAGTGGACATTGGGTACAACTGCATTTTTTAGGACACTGGTGAGTCTTTTTCTGATGTCCGTGTACATTCTCGGTATCGCCTGCCTAGAGAAGTGGAACCTAGATGGTATTTGGTAACAGGGGCACACTACCTCAAGCAATTGTCTAGTTCCCTGTGAACTAACGGTGGATACTGGACGCACGTCTAATACCAACATAGTTGTCAAGGCCTCAGTTATCCGCTTTGCAACAGGATGACTGCTGTGATATTTCATCTTCCTCGCAAAGGACTGTTGGACAGTCAATTGCTTACTGGAAGTAGTACAAGTGGTCTTCCGACTTCCCCTCTGGGATGACGATCGACTCCCAGCAGCAACAACAGCAGCGCCAGCAGCAGTAGGCGTTACACTCAAGGATGCATCGGAGGAATCCCAGGCAGGAGAGGACTCGTCAGACTTACCAGTGACATGGCCTGCAGGACTATTGGCTTTCCTGGGTAAGGAGGAAATTGACACTGAGGGAGTTGGTGGTGTGGTTTGCGCGAGCTTGGTTACAAGAGGAAGGGATTTACTGGTCAGTGGACTGCTTCCGCTGTCGCCCAAAGTTTTTGAACTTGTCACTGACTTATTATGAATGCGCTGCAGGTGACGTATAAGGGAGGATGTTCCGGGGTGGTTAACGTCCTTACCCCTACTTATTACAGCTTGACAAAGGCAACACACGGCTTGACACCAGTTGTCCGCATTTCTGTTGAAATAATTCCACACTGAAGAGCTGATTTTTTTTGTATTTTGACCAGGCATGTCAATGGCCATATTCCTCCCACGGACAACAGGTGTCTCCCCTGGTGCCTGACTTAAACAAACCACCTCACCATCAGAATCCTCCTTGTCAATTTCCTCCCCAGCGCCAGCAACACCCATATCCTCATCCTGGTGTACTTCAACAGTGACATCTTCAATTTGACTATCAGGAACTGGACTGCGGGTGCTCCTTCCAGCACTTGAAGGGGGCGTGGAAATGGTGGAAGGCGCAAGCTCTTCCCGTCCAGTGTTGGGAAGGTCAGGCATCGCAACCGACACAATTGGACTCTCCTTTGGGATTTGTGATTTCGAAGAACGCACAGTTCTTTGCTGTGCTTTTGCCGCAAGTCTTTTCTTTTTTTCTAGTGAGAGGATGAGTGCTTCCATCCTCATGTGAAGCTGAACCACTAGCCATGAACATAGGCCAGGGCCTCAGCCGTTCCTTGCCACTCTGTGTCGTAAATGGCATATCGGCAAGTTTACGCTTCTCCTCAGACGCTTTTAATTTTGATTTTTGGGTCATTTTTTTACTGATCTTTTGTGTTTTGGATTTTACATGCTCTGTACTATGAAATTGGGCATCGGCCTTGGCAGACGACGCTGATGGCATTTCATCGTCTCGGCCATGACTAGTGGCAGCAGCTTCAGCACGAGGTGGAAGTGGATCTTGATCTTTCCCTATTTTTTTAACCTCCACATTTTTGTTCTCCATATTTTAATGCGCACAACTAAAAGCCACCACAGGTATACAATGTAGATGGATGGATAGTATAGTATTATATTACTTATGGAGGACGAGTGACTGACGACACAGAGGTAGGTACAGCCGTGGCCTACCGTACTGCTTATATATATAATATACTGTATATAACGGACCTGGTGGACACTGTCAGCAGACTGCTAAACTAGTATGAAGAAAAAAAAACCCACCACAGGTAGGTATACAATGTAGATGGATGGATAGTATAGTATTATATTACTTATGGACGACGAGTGCACTGACAACACAGAGGTAGGTACAGCCGTGGCCTACCGTACTGCTTATATATATAATATATACTGTATATAACGGACCTGGTGGACACTGTCAGCAGACTGCTAAACTAGTATGAAGAAAAAAAAAACACCACAGGTAGGTATACAATGTAAATGGATGGATAGTAAGTATAGTATTATATTACTTATGGACGACGAGTGCACTGACGACACAGAGGTAGGTACAGCCGTGGCCTACCGTACTGCTTATATATATAATATACTGTATATAACGGACCTGGTGGACACTGTCAGCAGACTGCTAAACTAGTATGAAGAAAATAAAACCCACCACAGGTAGGTATACAATGTAGATGGATGGATAGTAAGTATAGTATTATATTACTTATGGACGACGAGTGCACTGATGACACAGAGGTAGGTACAGCCGTGGCCTACCGTACTGCTTATATATATAATATACTGTATATAACGGGCCTGGTGGACACTGTCAGCAGACTGCTAAACTAGTATGAAGAAAAATAAAACCACCACAGGTAGGTATACAATAATGTAGATGGATGGATAGTAAGTATAGTATTATATTACTTATGCACGACGAGTGCACTGACGACACAGAGGTAGGTACAGCCGTGGCCTACCGTACTGCTTATATATATAATATATACTGTATATAACGGACCTGGTGGACACTGTCAGCAGACTGCTAAACTAGTATGAAGAAAAAAAAAACCACCACAGGTAGGTATACAATGTAGATGGATGGATAGTATAGTATTATATTACTTATGGACGATGAGTGCACTGACGACACAGAGGTAGGTACAGCCGTGGCCTACCGTACTGCTTATATATATAATATACTGTATATAACGGACCTGGTGGACACTGTCAGCAGACTGCTAAACTAGTATGAAGAAAGAAAAAAAACACCACAGGAGTGTTTTTCAGGCAGACAAACGTATACTGGACTGGTGGTCACTGTCAGCAAAACTGTGCACTGTACTCCTGCTATAACTGCTCCCCAGTCCCCACAATTAGGCAGTGTGAGCAGTGCACTCAGCACAGATATATCATGCAGCAGTGCAGCACACTGAGCAGATATGGTGGAGCGTTTTTTTTAAGGCAGAGAAACAAAGGATTAAACTAACTCACTGGTGGTAAACCCTGCACTGTACTACCTAACAGCTGCTCCCCGTCCCCAATCCTCCCCACATAACTAAGTCACTCAGTTTACTCTGTTCTTTTCTAATATAACGGAGAGGACGCCAGCCACGTCCTCTCCCTATCAATCTCAATGCACGTGTGAAAATGACGGCGACGCGCGGCTCCTTATATAGAATCCGAATCTCGCGAGAATCCGACAGCGGGATGATGACGTTCGGGCGCGCTCGGGTTAACCGAGCAAGGCGGGAGGATCCGAGTCGCTCGGACCCTTGTAAAAAAAAGGTGAAGTTCGGGCGGGTCGGATCCCGAGGATCCGAACCCACTCATCACTAATATATATACAGGTTGAGTATCCCATATCCAAATATTCCGAAATACGGAATATTCCGAAATACGGACTTTTTTGAGTGAGAGTGAGATAGTGAAACCTTTGTTTTTTGATGGCTCAATGTACACAAACTTTGTTTAATACACAAAGTTATTAATAATATTGTATTAAATGACCTTCAGGCTGTGTATATAAGGTGTATATGAAACATAAATGAATTGTGTGAATGTAGACACACTTTGTTTAATGCACAAAGTTATAAAAAAATATTGGCTAAAATTACTTTCAGGCTGTGTGTACAAGGTGTATATGTAACATAAATGCATTTTGTGCTTAGATTTAGGTCCCATCACCATGATATCTCATTATGGTATCTAATTATTCCAAAATACGGAAAAATCCGATATCCAAAATACCTCTGGTCCCAAGCATTTTGGATAAAGGATACTCAACCTGTATATAGTGCAAAGAGTAGACTGGCACTCCGTTTGTAAATGGATAAGTGCCCAGGTGCCGGTGTAATAATGGCAACTGGCATGGAGCAAACCGCAACCAGTGGCTACAGGGATGTCACCCTGCCGCTGGGTGAGATGTTCTCTTTTTCAGACAGTGATGCGGAGGCTATTTTATTTCCAGAGGAATACAGTCAGAGGGACAATGTCCAATGAGCAGCTTTTCTTCAAATTAGTAAAAATGAAAAAGAAAGAGATCGATTACTTTCTTCATGGATCCACACTGAGTGATTATTTTCGCAAGAAGCTTATACCCAGAGCTTTCCAGATCAAGAATGCCCCCACCATAGGTAAATTCAATCCCAAATTTTGCCACAGGTTGGTGGCAGTCTTAAATAAATGTAGTTTTGACTTACTCCTATTAGTAATCGAAGAGTCAAACCGGGAACTTACTAAGATCAAAGGTAACATTGCAGATTTTGAAAAAAATCTGGATGACTCCTTCAGGAACGATCCGGACACCCAGTTGATGACTAGAATTGAGGAACAGATGGAGAAGTATCGCCAGGAGCTACTCAAGTTCAAACGCAACAAACTTAGTGTTGTCCAAAGGGATTACCAACAAGGAACAGTTTACCCTTGTGTCAATAACCCAGGAATTTCTTCCAAGCACCACAGGTTATCCAGGTGACTTCAAAGACGAGACTACAACACTAACAATTCTTCTGGCACACAGTCCTCACAGAGTGATTTGGATAGCGATCAATCAAATAGCTCTGGTAAACCCCCTTTACGGGTCCGTACCCGCACTCAACACAGGGCTCCAGTAAAAAAAAACAGGCAAGGCGGCCAGTGGCAGAGGATATACAGGAAAGAAGCAAGCAGCCAAGAAACAGACTTGGTTTTTAATTTATCTAAAAGAACACTTTCCTCTGAGTAGATCAGTGTACTCAATAAGGGACTTACCTTTATACCGTCAGCCAAGTTTGATACTTTTACCTGGACTGTGGATCTCAAGACAGATTTGTCTGAAATAATTTTTTGATAAGCAGCCGGTCCAACTCCCGTCGTCACAACTACAAAGATTCAGACCCAAATCAACCTTTGACCCCACATCATCCAACAGTTCTTTAAAAGTCTGTACTAGGACACTCAACCAATGTGTAATGGATGAGATAGGTAATTCCTCTCCCCAAGACACAATTTAACGAGGGCCGGGAGAACTACCTTGAAAAAATTGAAGGATTACAAGGGCATAGTCATCCGCCCCGCTGACATAGAAGAGGGTGTAGTTGTCTTAGACCTTGAATATTACAGTAATGATATCCAAGAACAATTAAGTGACACTCAGGTTTACATGAAGCTGGAGACGAATCCCACCTCAGCATTCAAAAAGAGAACTCAATGCAGTTTTATCAGAAGCAGTAATTCATTGTGTTATCACAGAAAAAGTCTGTCAGGCTTTGACAGTACAATTCCCTATAACCCCAGTTTTATACTCTATTCCTAAATTACATAAGAATCCCACTCATCCACCTGGACAACCCATCATTAGTACTAGAGACTCATTATACTTAACCAGGCATTCCCAACCACGGTCCTCAAGACACACCAACAGTGCAGGTTTTAGTGATATCCAGGCTGCAGCACAGATGGTTAAATCAAAATAACTGAGCTACTAATTAAGTCACCTGTGCTGAAGCCTGGATGTCACTATAACCTGCACTGTTAGTGTGCCTTGAGGACCGTGGTTGGGAATGCCTGTACTATACCATCTCTCAGTATTTGGACAATTTCCTCCAGGAATTGATTCAGGATCAACCCACTTATTTGAAGGATTCCACCACTTTTCTCAGGAAACTGACCTCTTTACCAACACTACCTGAAGGATGCCATTTATGTACATTGCATGTGGTATCCCTGTACACCAACATCCCGCACAACAGAGGTGTACAGGCGGTCCGTAGATTCTTGACAGGGAACCTGGCTTATCTTGGTCCTGATGTTGACTTTTTTTTGTCAGTTATTAACTCTGTCATTAACCAGGAATTATTATTTTTTTGACCAACAATGGTACATCCAATTGAGGGGATGGGCCATGGGGTCTTGTGTAGGACCATCCCTGGCAAACATATTTATGTTTGAGATTACTAAGGACCTTTTCCTTTTAAACCCCATAATGTAATCAAAAATAGTGTACCTAACACGGTACTTAGATAATCTCTTCATTATTTAGTCTGGAACTATACAGGACTTTGAGCTAGGGGTGGATTACATCAATACCCTAGATGCCAACATACGATTCACGTACACCATTAGTCAAACACAAGTCCACTATCTAGACGTGGAGGTGTCACTCCAAGATGGTAAGATAGTCATGGATTTGTACAAAAAGCCAACGGACAGAAACACCATCCTGAGGGCCAACTGGGTGTGAACTGGCTCCTCCCTCTATGCCCCTCCTCCGGACCTCAGTTAAAAAACCGTGCCCAGGAGAGATGGACATTTCGAGGAAAGAATTTATAATTTAAACACAGTGAGTGTTATACCAGCTCACACAACAAACATACCGCAAGACATGGCCTTCTACAGAAATCCTGCCCACGGATTGAAAACCATACAGCCATATGCTGAGAGAATATGTAATACAACCTGTGTGTCAGCCTACCAACAATAAAAAACCACATGCCATTGCATGGACAACGTCAGTGATAACCTGACAGAGAAGAAAACCACAAAGCGCAACCAAAATCAATAACTGCAGACACAGTATGCACTGGGACGGGCGCCCAGCATCCTCTATGGACTAGGAGAAAAGGATTTACCGGTAGGTACTTAAATCCTATTTTCTCTTACGTCCTAGAGGATGCTGAGGACTCCAAAAGGACCATGGGGTCTATACTAAAGCTCCAGAATGGGCGGGAGAGTGCGGACGACTCTGCAGCACCGATTGAGCAAACATGAGGTCCCCATCATCCAGAGTATCAAACTTGTAGAGCTTAGCAGAAGAGTTTGAAACCCGACCAAGTAGCCGCTCGGCAAAGTTACCCCGCAGAGACACCTCGGGCATCCGCCCAAGAAGAACCCATCTTCCTATTAGAATGGGTCTCCCCCTACTCCGGCAACTGCAATCCAGCCGTAGCACTAGCACACCGAATCGTATCACAGGCCCAGCGTGTAACAGACTGCAGAGACGCAGGCGCCCCAAGCACGCTGAGAGCATACCGGACAAACAGAGCCTCTGTTTTCCCAAACTGAGCCCAATTGGCGACATAAATCTTCAAAGCCCTGACTACCTCGAGAGACATTGAATCAGCCAATGCTGAAGTTACCACAGGCATCAAACCAGGCAGGTTTTTGATAAACCCGAAAACCCGTTTCGGCAGAACTACTAACTGAGTTCTCAATTCTATCCACTTGGAAGATCAAACAGGGGCTCTTGTGAAACAAAGCCGCTACTTCCGACAACCGCCCTGCGGTTGCCCAAAAAGCAAAAGCATGACCACACTCCAAGAGAGAAATTTTAACCCAACCTTTAATAAAGGTCCCAATCAGTGAGACACAAAAAACGTAACACCACGTCAAGAGCCCACTGTGCCAATGGGGCACAAATGGAGGTTGGATGTGCAGTACTCCTTTCACGAAAGCCTGAACTTCCGGAAAGGTGGCCAACTCTTCTTTTTTTTTTTAGAGAATTTACAAGGCCAAAACTGCCCTGAAACAGAGCCTAACTGTAGGCCTGCCTCCACACCTTCTTGCAAAGAATGGAGAAGAGCGACTCAGCTGAAAATCCGCCGTAGGAAGCATCTTAGATTCACACCAAGACACCTATTTACGCCAAATACGGTGTTAAGGCTTCGCCGTTACTGCATTTTTTTAGCCTGAAGAAGTGCGGAGATGAGCTTACTGGGAATACCCGATCGGACTAGAATATGGCGTTCAACCGCCACGTCGTCAAACGCAGCTGCGGTAAGTCCTGATACACGCCCGGATCTTGCTGTAACAGTTTCTCCTGTAGAGGAAGAGGCCAGGGATCTTCTATGAATAAATCTTGAAGAACTGGATACCAAGCCCTCCTTGGTTAGACCGGAACAATGAGGATCGCAAGAACCTCTGTTCTCCTTACGTTTATCACCTTCAGCAGAGTGAAAGGGGAGGGGACACATAGACCGACTGAAAACTCCCAAGGTGTCACGAGGGCGTCCACTGCTATAGTTTGAGTGTCCCTTGACCTGGAACCATATTCCTAAGGTCTCTCGTTGAGGCGAGACGCCAACATGCCCAATTAAGGCACTCCTCAAAGACTTGTCACTTCTGTAAAACTTCTCGATGACGACAGTATTTCTCCCGGATGGAGATCGGGTCTGCAGAGGAAATCTATTTCTCCGTCGTTTACGTCCGGAACTAAGACTGATAATATAACGTTTACCAGTCTTTCCACCTAGCAAAAAACTATTTCCGCTTCTGCCATTGCCGCTTTGCTCCTTGTTCCGCCCTAGCGGCTTACTTACGCCACTGCTGTCAAGTCGTCCGACAGAATGAACCCGGGCAGATCACGAAGAATATGTTTGTTGAAAATAGCTCTTACTTCAAGAAAGCTCATTGAAGACCAGCTTCGCAGCTTGACCTTTTCCTCTGGAAATACTTCCCATGCAAGGACTGCTCCCCAGCCTCGGAGATCCGCATACATGGACACCAGGATCTAATCTTGGATCCCGAACCTCCGTCCCTCTAGGAGGTGAGAACTGAGCAGACGCCACAGGAGCGATATCTTGACCATTAAAATTATATTCCGGTGTATGTGCCGGTGAGACCCGGACCACATTCCTAACAGGTCCCATGAAAACCACTTCTGGCTGTTATGCACACCAGTGCCTGCAGGAAAGTACTAGTGTCAGAACTGTTATGCACTCCAGTGTCTGCAGGAATGTACTGGTGTTTGAACTGTTATGCAAAAACAAATGGACTCACAGACAAACTGGGGAATATGACATAACGTACACAGAAGGTGATAGGGTAACAAAATACACACACAGTGAACAGAGAAGCCCAGAGGCTAAGGAACTGGGTATCTCCCTTGTATTAGAACTGCTCAGATGTAAAAAGCAAGATGTTGTGTTTTAATACGTAGAGAACCCGAAATGCTGTTGCTAAGGGCAACAGCAAAACCCTAAAGGGTTACCAACGGGTGTGGCAGTAAACTCCTTGGTCAGAGATGGAATGATAGACACAAGGAGAGCCTCCACAATCCTGATTCTCACTTGCAGTGCACAGGTTTAAGCTTACTGCCACTAAACTGACCCCTGACACCTAGCACAGTGAGACAGGATTAGACAGGCAAGTGTTAGAATACAGCCGCAAACTTGCTAAGTTCACAGAGTAATAACAGAACCCCAGCAAGCTAAACGACTGACTCCAGTCTTACTGCTAGGTCTGGATTGGCAGAGTGTAATACCAAATCCCCAGGCCTATTTGCAGTAAGCAACAAACAAATACAAAGCTACACAGTACTGGCTAACTTTCATGAACTGACTAACCAACAGAGATTCAGCAGCATCTGCTTACCCTGAAAAGAGGCCTTATAAAGCAGGTGCTGTCCACGCCCCACTCAGACCTCACAGACTGTGAGCACAAAAACCAGCACCGGATCCCCTGCCGTGCACAGAGCCTATAACCACTGCACTGCAAAAGACCCGAACCGGAGTATCAGCTGCACTCAGGTTACTCCACTAGCACTTGTCTCCCGGTTGCCATGACGACGTGGCAGCACAGGGCAGGAGACCCTAACAGTACCCCCCCTCTGACGAGGGGTCAAAGAACCCCTACCACCGGGTTTATCGGGGAACTGCGAGAAGAAAGAGCGTATCAGTCTGGGGGCATGAAGATCACAACTGCGCACCCACGACCGCTCCTCCGGGCCATACCCCTTCCAGTGCACCAAAAATGACAGCCGACCCCGAACCACCTTGGAGTCAAGAATCCTTTCAACAACAAACTCCCTCTGGCCACGTATCAGAAGAGGGGAAGGTCTTCCACTGGAAGAAGGATTACTAATCGCCCGTTTTAAAAGGGAACAATGAAATGTTTTATTGATACCCAAAGAACGGGGCAGATCTAACTGAAATGCCACCGGATTGATAACCCTGGTGATCTTATAAGGGCCGATGAACCGGGGCCCTAACTTATGAGATGGCTGTCTCAACTTCAAATTCTTGGTAGACAACCAGACGAAGTCTCCTAATTTGAAGCAGCAGGGTCTTTTCCGCTTATCAAAAACCCTTTTGGTCACTAATGACACAGACACAAGGGCTTTCTTCACTTTCCGCCAAATACCTCTAAGGACCGAAACCACAGAGGAACCACCAGGCGTGGAGTCCAGGGGGTCAAAAGAATTGGCCTTAGGATGATGCCCATACACACAAAGGAAGGGAGAGATCCCTGTAGCAGAGTGAGCCGCGTTGTTATAGGCAAACTCCACCATGGACAGATGAGCAACCCAGTCAGTCTGACACTTGGAGACATAACACCTGAGGA
The DNA here is from genome assembly GCF_028390025.1 of Pseudophryne corroboree. Lineage (NCBI taxonomy): Eukaryota > Metazoa > Chordata > Amphibia > Anura > Myobatrachidae > Pseudophryne > Pseudophryne corroboree. The sequence goes on from NC_086445.1 coordinate 685,497,748, forward strand.
ACTGCTCCAAGGACTGGTTCACCCTTTCAGTCTGCCCATTAGACTGCGGATGGTAGCCTGACGACAAGCTGACAGAAATCTGGAGATCGGAACAAAATGCCCTCCAGAATTTGGCCACAAACTGGGATCCGCGGTCAGAGACCACATCAAGTGGCAACCCGTGGAGACGCACAACATGCAGCATAAATAATTCAGACAGGCGTTTGGCTGATGGCAGCCCAACCAGTGGAACGAAGTGCGCCATCTTCGAAAACCTGTCAACGACAACCCAGATGGCTGTCATCCCCGAGGATTTGGGCAAGTCCACCACAAAATCCATTGAAATGTGGGTCCATGGCTTAGATGGGATAGAGAGTGGATGTAATGGGCCAACAGGAACCCCTCTAGGAGTCTTATTTCGGGCACAGATGTCACATGCCCGAACCCACTGATCCACATCCTTAGCCACCGAGGGCCACCACACCGCCCTAGATAGCAACTCCCGAGTTCTGGCAATACCCGGGTGACCTGCCGACTTCTTGGCATGAAATTCCAGGAACACTCGCTGTCTTAACCTAGGAGGCACAAACAAAAGACCTACCGGAAGGTCTGGAGGAGCCTGCTCCTGTGCTCTAAGGACTAATGATAAGAGGTCCTGGGTAATGCCCACTTTAATACATGATGGGGAAACAATGGGCAACGGCTCCTCGGTGGTCTCCTGGATTGGAGCAAAACTCCGCGAGAGCGCATCAGCCTTGATGTTTTTTGACCCAGGGCGATATGTTATCATAAAATTAAAGCGAGCAAAAAACAAAGCCCATCGTGCCTGCCTGGCATTGAGACGCTTCGCTGACTCTAAATATGCCAGATTCTTATGGTCAGTGAGAATTGAGACCACAAACTTAGCCCCCTCAAGCCAGTGTCTCCACTCCTCGAGTGCATCCTTAATAGCCAACAATTCCCGGTTACCCACGTCATAATTCATCTCGGCAGGCGAAAATTTACGGGAAAAGTAAGCACAGGGATGAAGGCGATTATCAGACACTCCCATCTGAGAAAGCACTGCCCCAATACCCATCTCAGAGGCATCCACCTCCACCACAAAAGGACGCTCTGGATCTGGGTGTCGCAGCACCTTGGCCGAAACAAATGCCCTTTTGAGACGGGCAAAAGCCGCTTTAGCCTCACAAGACCAGTGAGCAACATCTGCCCCTTTCTTAGTGAGTGCCACCAAGGGCGCCACTATAGACGAAAATCCAGCGATAAATCGTCTATAAAAATTCGCAAAGCCCAGGAAACGCTGAAGCGCCTTCAAACTAGTGGGCTGCACCCAATCCAGGACTGCCTGTACCTTGGAACCCTCCATTTGGAAACCTTCTGGGGAGATAATATATCCTAGAAATGCGATTTGCTGAACTTCAAATTCGCACTTCTCCAGCTTCGCCCCAAGCCGGTGGTCTCTGAGTTTCTGGAGGACTAAGCGTACATGCTTCCGATGTTCCTCCAGGGAATGGGAGAAGATTAGGATGTCATCTAAGTATACAACTAAGAATCTATCCAAATATTCCCTGAGCACATCATTCATGAAATCCTGGAAGACTGCCGGGGCATTACAGAGCCCAAAAGGCATCACCAAATATTCATAATGCCCTGAGTGGGTATTAAAGGCAGTCTTCCATTCATCCCCCTCTCTTATTCGGATTAGATTGTACGCACCGCGTAGGTCAATCTTAGAAAAAATGGTGGCAGTACGAAGCTGGTCAAACAAGACCGAAATGAGAGGCAGTGGGTATGAGTTTTTAATCGTGATACGGTTCAATTCCCTGAAGTCGATGCAGGGTCGCAACGAACCGTCCTTTTTACCCACGAAGAAGAACCCCGACCCAACTGGAGACTGTGAAGGTCTGATAAATCCCTTAGCCAAGTTCTCCTGAATGTACTCTGCCATAGCCTGAGTCTCAGGACGTGACAGGGAGTACAACCTGCTCTTGGGAAGCTTAGCATTTGGCAACAAATCAATGGCACAGTCATAGGGGCGATGGGGAGGTAGTACCTCTGCAACTTTTTTGGAGAACACGTCCGCAAAATCTGCATAACACCCTGGCAATCCTGGCAAACTTAGCTGCGAGAGCCTGACTGGAAGGCTCAAGCAACTCCTGAAACAATCAGTACCCCAACTAAGAATCTCCCCAGAGACCCAGTCAAATTGAGGATTGTGGGCCCTTAACCAGGGTAACCCCAACACCAATGGGGCAAAAGTACAGACAGTCACATAAAAGGACAATTTTTCAGAGTGTGTGGCTACAATAAACAAAGAAATCTGGCTAGTTCAAGAGGTAATTTTACCTTGGGATAATGGTTCCCCGTTTAACCCACAAATCTCAATTTCCGATGCCAAGGGTACTAAGGAAACAGAGTGTTTTAGGGCGAATTGGCGGTCCATAAAAACCCCGTCGGCCCCACTGTCCACAAAGGCCTCAGTCTTGACAGTTTGACCGAGGATCTTCAAGGTCACCGGAATGATAAAAGTCTTCTTGGGAAATTCTGACTTCTGGCCTGACAGGATATTTCCCATCACCCTCAGGCCCTGAAGTTTTCCGGCTTTTCTGGGCATGATACTACCACATGACCTTTATTCCCACAGTACAAACACAACCCCTGCTGTCTCCTCCGCGTCTTCTCACGCGAGGAGAGGCGGGTAGCCCCAATCTGCATAGGCTCCTCAGAAAATTCCTCAGAGTCTGAGGTTCCCTTGGGAAGGAAGGAAATCTCAGTCTCCCTTTCAAGCCTACGCTCTCTCAGCCGTCTATCCACCCGGATGGATAACTGCATGAGCTGATCCAAGCTATCAGGCAAGGGATATTGTACCAGTTGGTCCTTTATCTGGTTAGAAAGACCTCTTCGGTACTGGTGTCTCAGGGCTGGGTCATTCCACTGGGTATCATGGGCCAACCTCCGAAACTCCGTACAGTAAACCTCAACTGGCCTTCGCCCTTGCTTAAGGATCGAAATCTGAGCCTCGGCTGAGGCCGTCTTGTCAGGGTCATCATACAACATGCCCAGTGCCGTAAAAAAAGCATCAACACTTTTAAGCGACGGACAGTCAGGCTGCAACCCATATGCCCAGACCTGTGGGTCTCCTTGTAGCAAGGAAATCACTATGCCCACCCGCTGAATCTCCGACCCAGAAGACTGAGGCCTAAGCCGGAAGTATAGCTTGCAGCTCTCCTTGAAACAAAAGAACTGCGAGCGATCTCCAGAAAAACGATCCGGGAGATTTACTTTCGGCTCCTTAACCCCTGCAGGTGCTGCTGCTGCGGGAGCTCCGCCAGCAGCCTGGGAGGTGTGCATTTTAATGGACAAATCATTAAATTGTCGAGTCAGGACCTGCACCTGATCGACCACCTGTTGCAACGTATTTTGAGGGGTATGCTCCATATTCCCACAAAATTTCAACAGGAGTATTAGGCTGCTGAATATGTTATGCACACCAGTGCCTGCAGGAAAGTACTAGTGTCAGAACTGTTATGCACTCCAGTGTCTGCAGGAATGTACTGGTGTTTGAACTGTTATGCAAAAACAAATGGACTCACAGACAAACTGGGGAATATGACATAACGTACACAGAAGGTGATAGGGTAACAAAATACACACACAGTGAACAGAGAAGCCCAGAGGCTAAGGAACTGGGTATCTCCCTTGTATTAGAACTGCTCAGATGTAAAAAGCAAGATGTTGTGTTTTAATACGTAGAGAACCCGAAATGCTGTTGCTAAGGGCAACAGCAAAACCCTAAAGGGTTACCAACGGGTGTGGCAGTAAACTCCTTGGTCAGAGATGGAATGATAGACACAAGGAGAGCCTCCACAATCCTGATTCTCACTTGCAGTGCACAGGTTTAAGCTTACTGCCACTAAACTGACCCCTGACACCTAGCACAGTGAGACAGGATTAGACAGGCAAGTGTTAGAATACAGCCGCAAACTTGCTAAGTTCACAGAGTAATAACAGAACCCCAGCAAGCTAAACGACTGACTCCAGTCTTACTGCTAGGTCTGGATTGGCAGAGTGTAATACCAAATCCCCAGGCCTATTTGCAGTAAGCAACAAACAAATACAAAGCTACACAGTACTGGCTAACTTTCATGAACTGACTAACCAACAGAGATTCAGCAGCATCTGCTTACCCTGAAAAGAGGCCTTATAAAGCAGGTGCTGTCCACGCCCCACTCAGACCTCACAGACTGTGAGCACAAAAACCAGCACCGGATCCCCTGCCGTGCACAGAGCCTATAACCACTGCACAGCAAAAGACCCGAACCGGAGTATCAGCTGCGCTCAGGTTACTCCACTAGCACTTGTCTCCCGGTTGCCATGACGACGTGGCAGCACAGGGCAGGAGACCCTAACACTGGCATTTGACCTGCGCACCGAAAAGGCTTCTTAGGCCGCACTCAACTTCTTCATCAACGGAACATATAGAGGGATTGGCACTGCAAATCTGATCCGACTCAGGATCCTCAGACCTCTTTCCACAGGAAAACACAGAACCTCAACCGTTCAGTATCTACCCTGATACCACCTCCGACATCTGCGTCGTCTGGAACAACAGCCCTTACCTGTGTTGAAGAACAGTCAGAGAAAGAAACGACGATCTGTACCACTTGTTTCTTGACCTCGCCTCAATCAGGCAAACCTCTCATTACAGAATAACAATGGCTCTTACTATTGAAAGAAAACCATCATACTACCATCACTCCAGTGAAATGGCAAAGACCATCCTGTTTATCCCTCCCTGAACCTGACGCCCTCTGATATGGCGTTGCGTATTACCTCCCCTTCCAGAGGGGAAACGGTAAGATCTATTAGGAAACAGTGAGGGGAAACATCTGTAACTCCAGACATTCCCCCTCTGGATTCTACAAATAACTCACGGGTCCTAGTCTATTCCCGGACCAACTGAAAGGTAGTAGTTGAGTCCCCATCGGAGTGGGGTCCAGGCAGATAGACTCAGCACCACTGGTGGATGTGTGAGAAACAGAAAACGACCTCCGCTTCTGCGAACCTAACAAGGCTGCAGAACACTTACCTTTTCACACTCCATCTGCACAGAAAAGTAAAAAAGAACGGCATCAAACTAGTTAAATCGACTGCATCCCACAAAAGAATGCGTCACCAACCGTTGTGAGGGAATCTAACCCACCAAGTTAGATTTATCAGCAGCATTCGCTGAGATTGACTGAAGTAAGGCATCACTCGGAGTCAGCCACAGTATTTCCCCGGCTACCTCCTGTATACGCACTGTAGCCTGCCGCGATATATAGAGACAACCCAACATAAGGAAAATCCCCTATCTCTGCAGGATAATTTCATCGGATGTAAACACTCCCTCATATGCATGTAATGCAAATAAATCCAAAGAATAGAAATAAAATATCACTTAGCTTCCTGTATTCAATCCTTTATGACAGGACGCTGTGTCGACCAGGAGTTGACTTTCACAGTATCTTCTCTGCCGCAGGAAAAGAATAAACATTCGGACTCCTTGAGAGGGCGGGAGACCCACTCGTCACGGCCGACATAGAGCATTATCAACAGAGCGACCAGCACATGAGAAAGAATACTATTACTTTATAATTCATTATAATCATAAGATGAATATACATATTGCAATACACATAAACACACATATCCTACCAATATATACATATAATATATATATATAAGCGGATTGTCTGGAACCTTCGGGAGCCAAGTGATATTAATGTGTTCTGAATGTGTATGACCATGTACTGAATCCGCAGTTGTGGCTCTACCAGGAAACAATATAGTCGACAGAAAACTCAGTAATCGTCGACAGCAGGGAGTAGTAACCAGGCAAAATAACATACTTGCGACCCGAGGGGTCCGAGGGAGTTCCTACACATATAATAATATCTGTGCTCGAGTCCCAGACTCCCTGAACCGAACCATATAAATACATATGAATTTATATACAGGTATAAGTCAGTTACAGCATGTCAATTTACACCCGGTAATAACAGGTGGTGCCGACAGGGTCACCCACCTACTACTGTGTCTCCCATACCGTGTTACCATGAACAAGTATAATATAACCGACCTGTTGACTCTGTATCAAGTACCAAACAGGCATCGGCGATGCCGACAATGAGCCCCAGAGGCGTTAGTGACAGAACATTCACACATGTTGACACAAGTGTATATCTGACAGGGAGGACACTGAGAGTAAACACAACCCTGAGTACATGCCCATTTCCAATTAAATAGTGTTATCAATTCCTACACAACACTAACAAAACGTGCCCCCCTTGTTTGTGCTATACACAGATTTTGGCGGGGACATTGCAGAAAATGGCGTTGTCTGTTGCTTTGAGGGCTAAGCCCCGCCCCTTATCGGCGCGCGGTAGCCCACTATGTTAAAAACAGTTTATGCAGGTAGGGGACCATATACAGTGGTTACCCACTGTATATGTTCTCTGGGATTGTAAAATCAATGTAAGCATTCTGCCCAGGGCGCTCCCCCCTGCGCCCTGCACCCGATACCAGCCTTTGGTGTGTGGGAGCATCGGCGGGCAGCGGGACTGCTGCGACATGCTGGTGGGGGTAGCGGCCACGGCGCCCGGGCCCCGAATATCAAGACAAGCCAGCGTATTATGTGTAAAAGAGCCTCAGTAACATTGCTGCCCAGGGCGCTCCCCCCCCCCCCCCAGCGCCCTGCACCCTGTGAGTGCTTTGGTGTTTGGGAGCATGGAGCATAGCATGACCGCCGCATGTTACCTCCGTTACTGAAGTCTTCTGCTGTCACTGAAGTCTTCTGTTCTTCTAATACTCACCCGGCTTCTGTCTTCTGGCTTCTGTGAGGAGGGTGACGGCGTGGCTCCGGGAATAAGCAGCTAGGCGCACCAAGTGATCGAACCCTCTGGAGCTAATGGTGTCCAGTAGCCTGAGAGGCAGAGCCCTTAAACTAAGAAGAAGTAGGTCTGCTTCTCTCCCCTCACTCCCACGCTGCAGGGAGCCTGTAGCCAGCTGGTCTGCCTGAAAATAAAAAACCTAACATAAAGTCTTTTAGAGAAACTCAGGAGAGCTCCCCTAGTGTGTGTCCAGTCACTCCTGGGCACAAAGTCTAACTGAGGTCTGGAGGAGGGGCATAGAGGGAGGAGCCAGTTCACACCCAGTTTAAGTCTTTATAGTGTGCCCAAGCTCCTGCGGATCTGTCTATACCCGATGGTCCTTTTGGAGTCCCCAGCATCCTCTAGGACGTAAGAGAAATACCTGTGTTTAACATAAACACGTAAGATCCATGATTATTAATTATAGAATTTTAGTTTGTGCTTTGTACTTTGAATGTGATTTGATTATATGCTAAAAAGTATTTTGTTCTCTGGCTCTGTCTCCCCTGAAAGACAGCCGCTAAAAGTAAGGGGCATGTTTATAATAATCCACATCACAGATGTCGATGGGATGTGATAAATTTGCCTAAATTCGCATTGCGCTATTTGAATCCATTGCAAGAATGTATGAAATATTGCATGCAGGAACAGAGCTGACAAGAAAGCTCTGTCCCTTTGAATCTCTCCCCTGCACTTCTCAGGGTATTGTTTGCAAAATATACCCTGAGTGTGACCGCACATGCACCGCTAACTATCTCTCCCAATCACTCCCACCCCCTGATCACAACTCGACCCCCCTGCTTCCCTCTACTTGCTTAGTTAACACTAACCACACACTGCTGCTCAGAGGGATTGGTGTCCTTCTCTTTGTGACCCCAGTCAACTGATCAGTGCAGTAAACTTTGATGCCAGCCGGTAGTTTCATATCATCAGCTAACCAGGGTCACAGAGAGAAAGAGCCAGACACCGATCCCTGGCTGCTGAAGCATACCATTTTATTATTTTCTATTATAACTTTTGATTTTCTTGATCATGATCAGCCCGTGGTCTATTAAGACACAAGGCTGATCACTGGTGCTGGCTCTGATCTCTGCCTGTCAGAGCAAAGCAGGAGTACGGGAACCATCTGTAGATTGTGTTATTATCACAAGGCTTCCTCTGCTATTTTTTGGGGAATTTCAGGCAAATCACATTTCCCATTAAAACAAGGATGGGAACCTGCGAACTGCTTTCTAAAAAAAATGCAAATTTAAGGTCTTGGTGGATTTTGTGAATTCTCCTTCAATTGTCCTTTCATACATTTTGATTATACTTAATGTGAAAATGGTTTCAAATCCTGGTGGCTTTCCAGTGAGATTACATCACGCAGATTTACTATACTCCAATCCACCACAAAACTGCAGAGAAACCACACTTAGAATAGAAGATTGAAGAATAGAAACCCCAGAGTTACTAAGCAGCAGGTTTAAAACTGCTGCGTCTCCAAAATATATGACCTGCCTCTTACAGGTGGGATTGCAAGCACTGTACAACTCCCTAAGATCTATGCAGGCTTGTATAATATAAAAATTAGTAAAAAAATTATTTAAAAAAAAAGTATAAAAAAAAATAGCAACTAATTCATAACCAGCCATGGTTTATTTAGCCTAGGCTGGTAATGAAAAATAGAGGGCAAAAATTATATTTTTCAATGTCTAGTATTAAAGAGCCAGGGCAGGTAAACACTCAGTATGAAGGCTCCCTGTCATAAAATGTCAACAAGCCCAGACAAAACAAGTGTCTCTCTTCCCTAACGACAACCAGCCTGGGGCTGAAAGCTCAGGGCTCATCTTCATACATCGTGTACCTCTGGATTCGAATGCAATTAATATTAATATTGGTTCTTTTTAAGTGGACTGGTACTAGCAAGCCTGTCAGGACATGATGGCACTTTGATAACCAATGCCGACAGCATGCCTGGACATAAAGTGCCCGCTGTCAACTGTAGTCCACCTTTCAAACAATAATTAAAAAAAAACCACAGTACACACAATACTCACTTTACTCTCAGGGATAGGTCTCTTTGATCCAAAGTAGGCTTCCTGTGTACTGAGCAAAACAAAATACCACATACAGTAGGACAAAGCTACTGCTAGCTTCAGGAGCCGCAACACTAATGATATGTCATACGAGATCACTCCATATAGCAATGAATAAGGCTGCACTGATTGGTCACAGCATGCAAACTGCTGCGCTCCGACCTATCAGCACGGCTTTAGAAATCGCCAGGCATTGACAGAGGGTTCTATTAAGAAGGTCAAAATAATCTTTAGCAAATTCTGCCATTTGTAATAGAGAATCTCACCAAATGCAGATACTGTAAATTAACTCTACGAATTTACATAAACCTATTATCTGTACCTTTTCATACGCCCTGAGTATTGGAAGCTACTTTCAATAAATGTAAAAACAAATCTTTGCATTAAACAGATATAAATTACTGCTATGCTATCGCATGCCAAGACCCAAATCCTGTACATTCCTCTCAACAGGCAGTTTAGACATTGACTTGCTAACATGTCTGCTTTAAATGATGAGCTAATCACTAATACATCTGTTCACTATATATATATATATATATATATATATTTATATATATATATATTATTTTTTTTTCCAATGTACACACACATATGTACACCTACACAAACATGGGATGTCTGCATTCATCCTCATCTGGAATTGTTTGTGGGTCTCCTTCAGGTAGTGAGTGTCCCTCCCGCATTCCACCCACTTCCTAGTGAAAAGGGCGGGATGGGGACTGTAATGCCAGAAATTGCAGATCCATGGTGAGCAGGCAAGTCCAATTTGACACAATTCAATAAGAATCAAGTAATTTTTGTTTTTATGACATGGGACTCCCTTCTCAGCCCCCTCAGTCACCAGCTGTGTCTCCTCTCTGGGCTTCTCCACTGAGGAGTTAATAAAAGTTGGCAAATATGGTTTGGATTGTTGGAAGGTATATCCTGCCAACCATTGCTCTCAGCAGTGAGCGTGTGCCACATGTTGGTGTTTTCTGGTGAAGTAAAGGGGTTGGATGGTGGTACACCACTAGAGGCATGGCAACACTCTATCATGAAGTGGTCTTTCCCCTCCAAACTCCTGTAATGATTCTAAAGAAATGCCTGAAAGAGGTGTAGTAGTGAGTCAGCCTGCAGAGCACACTTCTTCCAACAGGACTGACAGCCTACCTTACACTGAGCATTTTAAGACGTATAAGCATACCCAGTGTTAGAAAGGGATCAAGTTATTACTCACTTAAGCCCTTCCTCTCGTATAGCATATCAGACTTGGTACTAACACTAAGCAATATACTGTAGGTGGCTGCTTGGAGAGGTTGGAGTTAAGGGGGCCTAACTACTGAATTAATTATGTAAAATACCTTATTGAAAATGTTCCTTTTTCCTGTGTCTTTAAAATGGTATCCGGTCTCTAGGTCAACATTAACTAGGTCGACAGTGTCTAGGCCGACCACTATTGGTTGACAGTAACTAGGTTGACAGTGTTTCTAGGTCGACAGGGTCTCTAGGTCGACATGTTCTAGGTCGACAGGTCAAAAAGTCGACATGAACTTTAAAAAAAAAATCATTTTTGTAAATTTTTTCATACTTAACAATTCACCCGGACTATGATTGGGAATAGTAAGCTTGCCCGAAGCATGGCGAGCGAAGTGAGCCATGTGCGGGGACACGGTGCACTAATTGGTGTTCTCCATCACTTTACGATGAAAATGACACCAAAAAGTGTAAAAAAACTCATGTTGACCTTTTGACCTGTCGACCTAGACCATGTCGACCTAAAGACCCTGTCAACTTAGAAACACTGTTGACCTAGTTACTGTCAACCAATAGTGGTCAACCTAGACACTGTCGACCTAGTTACTGTCGACCTTCCATACTACACCCCTTTAAAATACACTTGCCACCTGAATCTGATAATGGGGAAACAGGGTCTGTTTATTATGTAAACACTTTCTGCTCATCCCTCAATGTATCCACTCTTGTTATGTCTGAAGGGGGTGGGCAAGTGAAATGCAAAATTAAAGATTTTAGAACATTGTCCGTACACAGGGTCTTTTTCAGACCCGAACGCAGCCGCGTGCCTGTATGCAGCAGCCGCGTCCTTCTGGTCTACACAGTGGCGGATTTAGCGGGGGGCGATTAGGGCGAACGCCCCCCCCTACACATACCGGCACCGGGATGGAGGCCGGGTCCCGCCGCGGTGTTGGGAACGGGATGGAGAGCGGTGCAGCGCGGCGGGGGAAGGGGAGAGAGAGCGTCCTGACGCGCGTACAGGGAGGAGGGGGCGTGGTCAGAACAGAGCCGGCGGGGACAGGCTACAGTGATTGTGTGTGTGCCATGTCTCCCCTCCTAGCTAAAAAGCGTCTGTGTTCCATGTCTCCCCCCTCCCCTCCTAGCTAAAGTGTCTGTGTGCCATTTCTCCCCCCTCTTCCCCTAACTAAAGTGTATGATATGTCCCCCTCCTAGCTAAAGTGTGTGTGTTCCACGTCTGCCCCCTCCTCCTAGCTAAAGTGTGTGTGTGCCACGTCTCCCCCCATCCCTCCTAGCTAAAGTGTCTGTGTGCCATGTCCCTCCCTCTTCTCCTAGCTAAAGTGTGTGTATGCCACGTCTCCCCCCCTCCTCCTAGGTAAAGTGTGTGTGTACCACGTCTCCCCCCCTCCTCCTAGCTAAAATGTGTGTGTGCCACGTCTCCCCCCTCCCATCCTAGCTAAAGTATTTGTGTGCCATGTCTCCCCCCTCTTCTCCTAGCTAAAGTGTGTGTCTGCTCTTGTACCGTCCCAGGCCCCAGTGTGTATGTCACCATGCCCCTCTTACCCCAGTATGTTTGTCACCAAATCCCTCTCCTGGCCCCCGTATTTGTCACTATGTTCTCAAAGCCCCAGTGTGTATGTCACCATGTCCCTCCAAGACAGGGACAGCTCGACGGCCATTTGAGTGGAGTGGCGGGACACATGACTGATCTGGCAGAGGACCTCCAGTCAGTGGCGTAAGTTCGTTCCAGTCGCCCGGAGGCATGATAAATGTTGGTGGCCCCCTACATGTACACACACATACCATATGTAGCTATCCGGCACTAAGGGTGAACAGTAGCAGCGTGCTCAGGTACCTTTCCAAATAGTAATATAGATACACATAGAAAGTGGATGCACTCCAAGTCAGTCATTACAATAAAACAGACACCAGCATACCATTATAGTACACCTACAGTGCTCCCTCAACCGCCAGCAGGTCTGGATGGAGATGCTTTGGCGCAGCAGTGTGCCGATATAATTAGTGTTCACTCTAGGATTTTTTTAGGGCAGGGTGCTGATCACGGGGAGGGCACATTTCTCCATTCGGGAGGGCACATTTTTCATTCAGGAGGGCACATTTTTAAGTTAGATGGGCAAACTTAGGTACATACTATAATGCTTGGTGCTCCCATTCCTATAGGCTAAAACATGAACAGTGCGCGCCGAAGGCGCGCAGCGCAAATCTAGGGACGTTGTTTCGTGGGGAAGGGGCGTGGCCACATAATAGTGGCAATTCACATTACACCACACGGTAGTGCACCTAATACACATTGCACCAGGTAGAACCTCCTATACACATTGCGTCAGGCAGAGCACTGAGACACACTGCACCAGGTAGAGAGCACTGAGACACACTGCACCAGGTAGAGAGCACTGAGGCACACTGCACCAGGTAGAGAGCACTGAGGCACACTGCACCAGGTAGAGAGCACTGAGGCACACTGCACCAGGTAGAGAGCACTGAGGCACACTGCACCAGGTAGAGAGCACTGAGGCACACTGCACCAGGTAGAGAGCACTGAGGCACATTGCACCAGGTAGAGAGCACTGAGATTGAAGTTTACAGTTGCAAAATACTTACAAGGTTAATTTAGCCCAGGGGGACTCTCATGTGCTTACCGGGTCCGGCGGTGCACGGCTGGGTCCGGCGGCGTGGCGGGGTCCGGCAGCCAGCAAACGGCGGGGCGGCAGGGCGCACAAAAACGGGCAGGGCGGGATTCAGCTGTCTAAAAAAGGGGCAGACACCTAACGTGAACACTAGATATATATAAAAAAAACACAAACGCCTCATTCACTTAAACACACACACACACACACACACACACGTCTCTTTCACTTAAACACACGCGCCGCTTACACACACACACACACACACACACACACACACACACACACACACACACACACACACACACACACAC
>NC_086445.1:686473410-686483410 GCF_028390025.1 Pseudophryne corroboree
GACAACTGTGACATCGTCCGCGTAAGCCACCACTTCCAGTGAAAAATCCTGGCTCAGACGGACCCCTCTCACAATGCCACCCTCCAGCCTTCTGACCAAGGGGTCCATAGCAAAGACATATATGAGGGGGCTCAGAGGACAGCCCTGCCTGACACCTGAATCCACCGAAAAAGTAGGGCCCACCCAACCATTTATCAGAGGGCAGCTCTCGGCTTGCCTATAGATGACACGAAGCCAATCAACCACCCTCACTGGGAGGCCATACCGTTCAAGCAGAGCCCACAGGTACTCGTGGTTAACCCTATCAAACGCCTTTGACTGATCCAATGCCAGCAGGTACTTTCCCCATCTCTCAGCACGGCACCGTTCCACAGCCTCCCGGACGCCAAGGACGGCACTAAAGTTGCTCCGGCCCTTCACAGTACAGTGCTGGGAGGGAAAAAGCAGAGACCCGGAAACTTCCATCAGTCTATTGAAGAGTACCTTTGCCAGAATCTTACGATCCGTATTAAGAAGGGCAATGGGGCACCAATTCTGAATACGGGACGGATCCTTCCCCTTAGAAAGCAAGATAAGGGCAGACAATCTCATGGAAGGAGGGAGCAAACCCTCACCCAGGCTTTCATTAAATACTTCCATAAGATGCGGGGCCAGGAGGTCACCAAAGATCTTATAAAACTTGGAGGTTAACCCATCCAGACCTGGGGCCTTCTTCATAGACAGGGAGTCTATGGCCTCCCTGACCTCGTCCACCATTATCAAGTCTTCCAGGGAATCAAGACAACTGCCAAAATTCTCGAGACCAGGAGTCTCCCTCAGAAACCGTTCCATCCTCTCTCTGATTAGCAGTTTCTCAGATAAAAGGTCAGAGTAAAAGGTTCGCACAACTTCCAGAATGCCTTCCTTATCCTCACGAAGGACACCCCGGTCATCACGCAACCCCCTCACCTCCTTACAGTTAACCGAGTTCCTGCAGTTCTGGTAGGGATCAGGCGAGTGGTATTTACCATAATCGCTTTCCAGAACCAAGGACGCATACCGGTCATACTGATACTCTTTCATCTGGGCCTTTATTTGGGAGATCTCCCCACTATCCCCCTGCTCAGAAATTAAGAAATCCAGTTTCTTTCTCAAGGCATGGTAGACATTCCTCTTTAACTAGTTTCTCTTGGCTACGAGGTTGCGGAAAAAGCTGCAAGCCCTCTTCTTGCATACCTCCCACCACTCAGACCTACTCCAGCCTACCTCCAAAAGTGACTCCTGAGATTGAAAGAAGTCCCTGAAAAACTGTCTGATCTCATCCTCCTTTAGAAGTTCAGAGTTCAGACGCCACAGGCCCCGTCCCTTCTGAGGAGTTTCCGAGGCGTTCAAGGATGCACACAGGAAAACATGATCGGAGAATTCTACTAACTTCAGCACCGGAGCCGAAGTTTTCGAACTCTCCTTAACGAAAAACCTGTCTATCCTACTCCTACACCTACCTCTAAAATAGGTGAAACCCGTGAGGTCTGGGGAATGGCGAATATGCACATCCACCAGGCCTGCCTGTCTAACCATACTAGCTAAAAAAAGGGAATCATAGCCCAGAGTAGTCTTTGAGCCTCCCCTATCTTTAGGCCTAAGGACGGTGTTAAAGTCACCACCAAAGATTATCTGCCGGGCCGAAAAAAGATATGGCTTTAGCTCCCTGAAAAGACACTTCCTGTCCCATTTAGTCTGGGGACCATAGATGTTAATAAGTCTCAGGTCGTGCCCCCTCAGGTTGACATCCAAAACCATACATCTGCCCACTTGAATCTCAATAACCCGTTGGACAGTTATCATGCCGGTAAAAAGAAGCGCCAACCCACCGTACGTCTCGGCCGCAAGAGACCAATAGGAGGGACCGCGTCTCCATTCGGCTTTCGCTTTATGGAGATCAGCAAGTCGACCAACCCTAGTCTCCTGCAAAAACAAAAAATCGACCTCAACTGTGTCGAAAAATTTAAATGCCATGTAACGAGCACGCTCGGACAGAATAGATGCCACATTAATAGTGGCAAATCTAATAGGTTGGGAAGCCATCCTTACAGGGTTATTTCAAGCGAGACCTAATCACTTCTTCACTTGTCGGAGGGACACGTCTTCCGACGAGCCCCACCTCTTTACACTAACCCCCAGAGGAACCACCTCACCTTCCCCGAGGTCAATCTCCTCCCCAACAGAAACTGAAATAGCAGAGACAGATCCCGATACAACTGCCGACCCCCCTCCTCCATCAGGAGGTTCTGGGGCAGGACACACAGCTGGGTCGGTTGAAGACACAAGGCTAGGGCCAGGCGCAGGGACCTCCACATCAGTCACGAGCAGACTCTGCGTCATGATTACAGGTTGGTCCACAGTCCCAGGAGCCACCACCGGGTCCACCGTACCCCCCTTCTCAGAGACCCTTCGCAGGGTCGGAGCCAGCACCTGTGCCCGAGATGACACAACCTCCTTTCCTCCACTGGTAATGAACTTGCCAAGCACAACTGCCTCCCCTGCCTTCTCACTTCTCCTCTGGACCTACCCAGGTATGGGGAACCGCCTGCCACCCTCCTTCTCTGCCGTAACTTCCTATACTTTAGCACTAACTCCCCAGAATCCTCCCTTACGATTTCACCCTCTTCCTCCTCCTCCTCACTAGAAATCGTAAAGAAGCGATTTGTCAGGACAATGCTATCATCATTCTTCCCCTTCTTATTCTTCTTTGCCTTTGCCCCTTTACCCTTCACCACAAGTTTAAAGGGGGCCTCTTCCTGCACAACAACTTCAGCCACCGGAACAGCACCCCCCGCCTTCACCCCCGATGGACCTGCCACCTCCATGGGGGCTACAGTGGGAGGCACCATCACAGCCACCAAAGTACCAGTAACCGGACCCAAGACCTCCTCCTCCACTCTCATGGAGATCTCTTCCAACTCTTTGTCAAAGGATCGGTTATGGAAGGCCTCAGGACATCTACTGTATGGATGACCCATCATGCCACAAAGATTGCAGGAGATCGTATCACAATCTTTAGACAGGTGACCCATCCCGCCACATTTGGAACACTTCTGCTCCGGGCAGTCCCGACTGAAATGCCTAAAATCACCACACCTGTGGCATGTACGGGGCTGCCCCTGATAGAAGCATTGAATCCTGTCCCTACCTATGCAAGCGGCTGAGGGAATGTGGCTGCCATTCGCTAATTTAACTGTAGCAGTCCACGCGCCCCCCCATACATCCAGTGCACCCGGAACTTTTTCAATGGGGGAAACTATTTTTTCCACGAATCTTTTGAGCCAAAAGCTCAAATCGATCTCACTCAGAGACTTGTTCCGGACCAATATGGTAATTTTGGTCCTCTCCTGCCTCGTTATTGCCAAGGCCCTAAACTTGTCCCATGGCTCACTCAACTTGGCCGTACCACACTTTGCCCAGAAAGCCTGTAACCCATTATAACTGTCAAAACTCAAATCGAACTCAGGTGTCCCCACCGGGTGTATACAGGCGAACAAATCAGACGCCTCAAAACCCAAAGAAAATAAATTTTTCAAAAAATAAACTCTACACGGAGGAGGCCCCTCCCCTAGCCACTTTAACTGAACGGCATTACGCTGCTTTGCTGGCTGC
Organism: Pseudophryne corroboree; assembly: GCF_028390025.1. NCBI lineage: Eukaryota > Metazoa > Chordata > Amphibia > Anura > Myobatrachidae > Pseudophryne > Pseudophryne corroboree. The sequence continues at coordinate 686,477,044 of NC_086445.1, forward strand.
CCACCCACGGGGTTCTGCTGGGGAACTCTCCCAGGGCCGCTAACCATGCTGGCGTACGAAGTTACACCCGGGACCACTGAGCTCCATCCAGCTTGATTAGCTGCTTCACTCGCCACCAAATTCAGTCTCCGCTGAACAACCTCCATGGCGGCCAAGGCGGGCCCTACCCGTGCAGGAACACCCAAACTGTCACCGTAGATAGACTCTACTATCTGCTTCTGGCCGGAACTCAAACCACCCCTATCCAAACCCGGCAACCCTTGAGCCAACGTAACTGACTTGACCGCAGGCACACCTTCAGGGGGAACCAAACCACCCGACTTCCCACCACCTTCCAGAACCCCTCCCCCCCCTCCTCAATAATAGCGGCATTCTCCACTAACGTCACACCACCAGCCACCACAACTGAAGGCTGAGGAGGACTCACCGGCACCTCTACACCCCCAGCATCAGGCCCAGGGGACTCCACTGACCTTTCCCCCTCCAAGTTACGAATGGAATTATACATGGAGTGCTCTACCTCCGGGGGCCCCACAACCTCCAGAGTTTGCCTGTTTGGAGGCAGTTCCACAGATGACTCCACCCCAAAACATTCCTTAGCCTCTGCCGCTTTAATTTTTAACCTCCACTCCTCTAACTCTACCAACTTAGCACCCAGCTCCCCCTCCAATGCAGCCAACTCCGCTGAAAGCACCAGCCTCTCCTTACTATAGGCCCGGTTCCTATTTCTTCTTTTTGTTGCAACTGCCTTTCTGAGCCTAGCAATCTCCTGCTCCAAGGCAGGAAGCGCAGCGCCCAGATCAGCGATCACAGCAGCAGATGACCCCACATCGACCACCTCCATGGACACCGGTGGCTGCAGCTGCAATACACTAACTGAACCCCGCACATCCCCGTCCACCACCACATCCATTTGATGGCCTGATAACTTAGCCCCCACACCTGACAACCCACTTTTCCGCACCACATCCTGCTTTAATTCAGAAACCAGGATATCTCCCCTAGAAACTGTAGTGGAATCAAGTTGAGAAATGGGAAATTGCTGCACTGACAAATCCATCTCCTGGATTTGCCAACACTCCCCCCCTGCCACAGAAAGACCTGGCTGTAATTGCACACCTTGCTGCATAACAACCAGCATGTCCCTCTGTCCATTAAGCCCAGCAGAGACCAAATCAGCCCCCTGATCCTGACCAAGCAAACAATTCACCTCCGGGCTTTGCCCGCACCCCACTCCCACCATAAACTTTAGCACATCTTTCCCTGAGCCAGAGGACCGGCTCCCAGCTGCTGCGGGAGCCGAGCCTCCAGCCCCCTGTGACGTCACACGCAGCCACTGCTCGGGACCCGCTCTCCCCCGCCAGCCGCCGCTAACAGCCACCGGCCCTCGGCCACCAGCGGCAGCCCGAAGATCACCTCACTCAGTACAGCCGCAGCGATCGGTCCGACTGACTCCCCTCCGCAATCACGGGCACTTCTGAGGGCTGCAGAGACTCTTCAGACTTCACCCACTTCACCGGGCCTCCCGCCGCAGCCACACGAACAGGTCCCCACTGATCTTCATCTGCTGACAGCACAGCTGCTGCCCGCAGATCCTCCACTCCGCACACAGGAACGGACTGAACACCCAGCGCCTCCAGCTGCACATTCACCACAGCAGGCACCACAGGTAACACAGGAGCCGATTGCTCCATTTCTTCTGTATTATTAGGCACCAATATAGCTGTATCAGGGTTTTGAATTGTGCCTGTATTGCATTGCAAACCAGCTGTTGTATAATAAGCTTGCAGGGACCTGTAGTTCCACACTCTCCACATGTGCACCACTTTTTACAGGGCCTTGCTTTATACAGCTCACACCATGCATATCCATTTTCACACAGGGCTGCAGACCCACATTAGCTGCTGGGACCTGTAGTTCCACATGTTCCATAGGCAGATCACTTTTAGCACAGTCCTGTTTCAAACTACTCCCGCCATGCACCTCCATTTTCCCACATGGCTGCGGACCCACAGCGGCCGTCGGACCCCGCAGTTCTTCTGGTCTTTTTGTCACCACAACTGCGCAGGGGACCAGAACCACACTGGGGTTCAGCCTGCTCTGCATTATTAACTTGCGTCCGCTAGGCAGAAACAGGCCAATTTCACCCCCTTGGCTAGAGGTACCTTCACCCGTACTTTCTTCATCCACCAAGCTTGCCGCTTGGGATGGGGCCACACCATGTGGCTTTGCCTCTTTTTTGGGGGTACCCCGCTTGGGCCAGCCCCCGAGGCTCTCCAGCTCGAATCCGTCACCTCAGTACTCTCACCCTGCCTGCCATGGCCCCCAGGTGGATCAGGGGGAGGACCAGGGCCAGGCCCTGCAGGCAGGGGACTCTCCTGGGAAGCAGCCCCAGGAGGCTCCATGATTCTGGGGAAGATCCCCCAGGAAAGGTCCTGGCTTCGACCTAGACACGGTTCTCTGGAGCTCAGCAACTTCACTCCTTACACTGCGGCTGCTGGCACCAGACTTGCCCTCCAATGGGTCCTCGTTAAAGGATTTAAAGTGTACTCATTCCAATTACAGGTCCTCGAAAGAGTCCTGTATTGTTCTGTATTGTTATTTTTCGTCACTACCTCCCCGAGTCGGGAGTGGGTAATTTGCGCGCCTGCTGCCTTCCTTGGATGTGGTAGCCGTTTCTCAGGCTCCCTCTCCGGAATCGAACCCTGATTCCCCGTTACCCGTGGTCACCATGGTAGGTGCAGAAAGTACCATCGAAAGTTGATAGGGCAGACATCCGAATGCGTCATCGCCGTAACGGGGACGTGTGATCGGCCCGAGGTTATCTAGAGCCGCCAGAGAGGCCGGGGGCGGCGGGAGGCCAGGGCCGACCCACCGGGAACCCCCGGATTGGTCTTGGACTGATAAATGCACGCATCCCTGGGGGTCAGCGCTCGTCGGCATGTATTAGCTCTAGAATTACCACAGAAGTCCAAGTAACGGGGTCGAGCGATCAAAGGAACCATAACTGATTTAATGAGCCATTCACAGTTTCACTGTAACGGCCGTGTGTACTTACACGTGCATGGCTTAATCTTTGAGACAAGCATATGCTACTGGCAGGATCAACCAGGTAGCTTTCGGTATCGGACAGCGCGCGCCATCTCGAAATCGGCGGGTCCGCCGGACCGGCTTCCGCCCACCGGCGCACGGCGGGGAGGACCAGGCGTCGGGGCGGGTCTCGAGCTGAGCGGGCGCTTGGAAAGGGGGATGGGAGGAGAGGACGGCCGTCCCGGTCGGGCCGATTGGGAAGCTTGGAGTCAGAGTGGACGGTGGGGCCCAGCCGCCCCGCGCCGTCGGGCGGACACCCCGGGGATGGGGACGTCGCTGCGCTCGATTTCGCCTGTTTTTTTCGCCTCACCCAACAACCCGTTCGCTAGGAAACCGGTGCAAGCCATCATGGGGGGTGGTTTTTTCGCTGGGAAAGCAGCAGCTGCCCCCAGCCCCACCTCATCCCGATCTACTCCTGACGGGTTTCATCTTGTCCCGGGGGGGTGAAAGGGTGTAAAGAGGTTCCATCTCGCGGGGCTCCGTCGCCCTTCCGGGATGCCGCCGCCTGGCGCCCTGGCATCCACGGCTTCCGCCGGCTCCCTCCGAAAAGCGCCTCCCGCTCTCCCTGTCTCCTGGACGGTCTCCTGCCGGCCTCGCTCCGAGTCTGCGCTTCTCTCTCGCCCTGCTGCGAGACTCGACTCCTCTCCCGCGCTCTCTCTCGCTCTGACCTCCGCCCCGTCTGGCCCTCCCATCCACGGCGGGGGGGACCCGGCGGGCGAACCCTTCCATGCGTCCGCCTCGCTGGAGCGGGGGCGGCGCGCAGGGCCCTCTCCTGGGGCTGCGAGGAGCGGCCGTTGGGGCGAGCCGTGTCCTCGGATCTCGATGCGACACTCATTCAGTTCCTGGGAAATCATGTGCTCCATCGGGGTCCGGGGGCAAGCATGGGGGACACTTACCCGGCACCTCTGGCAGCATCAGGCACCTGCGGGTGCTGACAAACGGAGCAGACCATGCCTCATGGAGTCGGGTGCAAGCCCGCCCGGCTCCGGCCCAGAGCGCTCGGGCGGACACCTGGGGACCGGACACCATCAACAGCGCAGGGGTTCCGGGTGCGCCATGGGCAGAGGGAGGGTCGGTTCGCCTGAAGCCCACCGAGACCCCTGGGATCCGGCCGAGCGATCGTCCCTCCCCGCCGGGGCGCAGGGTGCCACATCGATCGGGTTGCAGAAAGAAAAGAGTAATTTTCATTCGGTTCACTGTTTCCATACCGTAATCCATCCACCACCTGTAAATCTCGCTGATGAGTTCTCTCGGACGTAGTGGGACAGGAGGCGCGCGCGCCGCTTTCGCGGTGCGCTCTCCAATTTTCCCCGAGGTCTTGGAAGTGCCTCCCAGCCTGAGGAACACCGGTCCGCACTCATCGGCGAGACTTCCACAAATTGCAGTACCCGATTTGGACCGCTGGGGGGGCGCTGCCACCGGGGGAGAAGAAGACGTGCCCGGGCCGTACGGCGGGCTCCAACAGACGCCCGTCGTGGACCCTTTATCGGCCTCATAGGGGAGATGGCCCTGCCCCTGCTGTTCTTCGAGCTCCGCAGCTCTCCTGTCACGAGCCCTTTCGCAGGCGCTCCAAAGAATTTGGCTTGTTGGACCCCGGTTCCTGGATCCCTGCCTGGGCAGAATCGGGGTCCAACAAGCCAAGAAGGCCCTGCCCATGCTGATCTCTGAGCTCCGTGCATCTTCTGTCACGGGTCCTTTCGCAAAAGCTCCAGGGAACCAGGCTTCTCGGTCCCTGCCCTCCGCTTGCTCCTAGAGATCCGCCGGAGGTGTGCTGTGGCGGGTAGCGACACGAGTGACCGAGGGCGCGCTTGACCCAGGATTCCTCCTCTCCTCCCCGAACCCCTGGAAGCGCCGGCTGGCCGCGGGCGCTCCGGTCCGCACTCATCCGCAAAACTTCCGCACAGGAGGCGGCCACATTCCCAGACCTGGGGTCGCCCGAGGAGAGGACCAGCGCATGTGGGGGGAGGCGCCGGGTGGCGGGGGCGTCCCAGCGCCCCCCGCCGGCGCCCCCCGGTGGCCGGAGCCGGCTCTGACCGCGCCGCTGGGGGGTAAGGGGGAAACGGTGGAGCGTGACGCGCCCCCGGCCCCCACGGCCGGGCGGACAGGGGGGGAGGCACTCGGCCTGTCCCGGGCCGCTGCTGCGGCGCCCCCCGCTGGCCGCCTGATGCCACTGCGGGGAGATTTCACGCATTGTTTCGGGGGGGAAAATAAATACCCCAGGTGGACGCAAGACGGACAGAGGGCCCAGGACCTCGTATGTCGGAGTCTGGGGCCCGTATCCCCACAGCGGCACCCCCCACTGGTTGCCCCATGCCACTGCGGGGAGATTTCACGTGTTCTCTTGGGGGAAAAAATCCCCCGGGGTGAAAGGAAGCGGGACACGGGGGCCCGTGCCCGGATCCCGGCAGCAGGCGCCACCCGCTGGCCGCATGGTGTAACTGCAGCACTTCGAAGAAAAATAAAGAAACAGTGAAAAAAAATTATACAGTAAGTGTCGAGTTGAGTTGGGAATAAATATTGGTCCCACTCTCCCCTCCTGGGCAGCCCGGGGAAGGGTGTCCCTGTCGGCCTCGGAGCGGACCAGGGAAGCAAGCCACCACGGTCCGCTGCACTCGCGCTGGCTCTCCGTTCGAACGGGGCACCTCCGGCCAAGTCCCTGGAGAGGGAGTCTGCGCCACCCGCTGACCGCATGCTGTAACTGCAGCACTTCGTAGAAAAATAAAGAAACAGTGGAAAAAAAATTATACAGTAAGTGTCGAGTTGAGTTGTGAATAAATATTGGTCCCACTCTCCCCACCCGGGCAGCCCGGGGAAGCGTGTCCCCGCCGGCCCCGGTGCGGACCAGGGAAGCAAGCCGCCGCGGTCCGCTGCACTCATGCTGGCTCTCCGTTCGAACGGGGCACCTCCGGCCAAGTCCCCGGCTGGGACTTGGCTCGCTGGAGAGGGAGTCTGCACCACCCGCTGGCCGCATGCTGTAACTGCAGCACTTCAAAGAAAAATAAAGAAACAGTGAGAAAAAAATTATACAGTAAGTGTCGAGTTGAGTTGGGAATAAATATTGGTCCCACTCTCCCCGCCCGGGCAGCTCGGGGAAGGGTGTCCCCGCTGGCCCCGGAGCGGACCTTGGAAGCAAGCCGCCATGGTCTGCTGCACTCGCGCTGGCTCTCCGTTCGAACGGGGCACCTCCGGCCAAGTCCCCGGAGAGGGAGTCTGCGCCACCCGCTGACCGCATGCTGTAACTGCAGCACTTCGAAGAAAAATAAAGAAACAGTGAAAA